>NW_007246482.1:606846-640572 GCF_000164805.1 Carlito syrichta
TGGGCGACAGAGTGAGACTCCAACTCAAAAAAAATAAAAAATAAAAAATAAAAAAAAAAAGAAGAAGAATGAGGACACTATGGCTTCCAAGATGTGTTGCAGCATGCTACAGGTCCACAATTCCTTATACATGATTTCAGAGTAAAAACTGAAAACTAGAATTTTTTTGTAGCAGATTAATTTCATGGCAACATTTAACCTGAATTGACACGAGACTATTCGAAGTCTTTACTTATTTCACTTAGTGTGAATACTCTCCTGTTCGACTGTAGAAATATTAGTGTCTTTGATTTTAGAGTGTTGCCTCCGTCCTTACTGGGAATGTTACATAACAGACTAGAGGACCAGGTTCACAATCCTGGCCAGGGTGCTAGAGAGTAATTCTTGTCATATCTGGGAGATTCTTTCCTGAAAAATATAATGTTTACCAAAACCTTACTTAGCAAGATTAAGATCTCTAAGAAAATAAGGGATTAGGAGGAAAACAAAACAAAAAAATGCACTTAAAAAAATAATAGACTTAATTTTTTTAGCGAAGTTTTAGTTTTAAAGAGCGATTGAGCAGAAAGGTTTGAGAACTCATAAATCACTCTTAATTTCCCGTATTACTAACATCTTGCATTTATGTAGTACTTTTGTTAAAATTGATGAACTATATTGGTGCCTTATTAACTGAAGTCTGTAATTTATCTTAAGGTTCGCTCTGTTGTACAGTTCTGTCGGTTTTGACAACTGTACAATGATGTATCTACCCTTACAGTATTACATGAATAGTGTCACTGTCTTAACAATCCATTGTGCTCCACCTATTTGTTTCTCCCTCCTTCTTCCCCACTCAGCCTTTGGCATCTACTAGTCTTTGTACTGTTTATAGATTTGCCCTTTACAGAATGTCATGTAGTTAGAATCATACAGTATGCAGTCTTCTCACACTGACTTTTTTCACTTATTAGTATTCCGTAACTTATTATGGTTCTTCCATGTCTTTTTTGTCTTGATAGTTTACTTGTTTTCATTGCTGAATAATATTCCATTGTATGGATGTACCACAGTTGATTGATCTATTCACCTATTGAAAGGCATCTTGGTTGCCTCCAAGTTTTGGTTATTATGAATAGAGCTGGTAGAACATTTGCAGGCTTCTATGTGGACTGTGTTTTTAACTCATGGGCAAATACCAGGGTGTGAAATTGCTGCGTTGTATGGTAACACTATATTTGGCTTTGTAAGAAGCTACCAAACTGACTTTGAAAGTAGATGTACCATTTTGTGTTTCTGTCAGCAATGAAAGCCAAAAAAATGCATTGAGAAAAAGTCCTAGAAAGCATGATATTATAGAGAAAACAGGACCCAAAATTATATACACAATTAACTCCATTGTCTTTAGCAAAAAAAGGCAAATAAAATAACTAGAAAGAAGTATGTTAAATAATTTCTTCAGGGTTTCTGTTGTGTTTATCCATGCCATTTTATAATTTTTAACTTATTTTTATTAAACCATGAGCAAGTATTGCTTTTATAATTAAAATAATAAAAAGAGATAATAATTGCTCCTTTCTTCCTTTGGTGGTAGGAACCTGCAAATAGTCGTCTACCTCCTCACCTTATTGCACTTGATTCCACGATACCTGGATTTTTTGATGACATTGGGTATCTGGATCTCTTGCCATGTCGTCCTTTCGACACAGTTTTTATTTTCTATATGAAGCCAGGTCAGAAGACGAACCAAGAGGTAAGAATTCTAAAATTTTTTTTTTTTTTGGTAATTTTTTAGGCTATCAGTACTAGGGGGAACCCAAAAAACCTCAGAATTTATTTATTAAAAAATGTATATTTATTCGTACATTTTTATATTTCAGTTTCCTTCAAAGTATTCTCTATTTGATACAATCCACCTGTTGAGATGCTTTTTACACTGCATCTCAACAGGTGGATTGGTTTTGAACTGTTGTTGATACCTTTTAGTGCTTCTGCTGTTTTTGTTTCACAGTGGCAAAAAGTTTCCCTCTGAGGACTTTTTTTATCTGGGGAAACAACAACAAAAAAATTGGGTTAGGGAGAGATGAGGTGAATAGGGTAGGTGGGACATGGTGTTTTTTGGTCAAAAACTGCTGAACACTGTGTGGTATGGGCAGGTGCACTCGTAAATCACCCATCATGAAATGGTCAAACACATTGAAAGATTCTCCTCCCAAAAATTCACTGATGTTGAACGCAGCCTCTCACAACAATGCTAGCTGGTACACTGATGCTGATGGGTTCCTAAAACACTTACCTAGCAGGGGCAAGTCTTTAATACAAGGGACCAGCCCTCCAAAAAAATAATTTTGTTTTGGGTCCCCCTCATACATGTACACCTGAAGAAAGAAACTAAGGTACATTAATCCAGAGAGTTTATTTGATCAAGGCTGAGAACTGCAGCCCAGGAAGCACTGGAAAGTTCTCTGAAGAACAAAGGAAAGACTTTTTTTGTTTGTCTTTTAACTTTTAATTTTTTTATTTTAAAGATGTGGGGTACAATTCAGGGTTAGGTATACAGATGTTCATTATCAGGTACTCTTGTTGATGAGGTGCCCCCCCCTTCCCAGGCAGATTCTCACTACTGCCAATCCTGCCTCCCTGCCCCCTGTACTGTAGTTTTCCATTACTCCAATCCTTTTCTTATAGTATTACGATAGTTGTTCAAGGTCTGTTTATGAGTGAGAACATGTGATACTCAGTTCTTTCTTTCTGTGAAAGATCACTCAGTATTATAGACTCTAAGTCTATCCAGGTTGCTGAGAAATTCATGATTTTTTTCTTCTTTATGGCTGCATAATATCCCATCATGTATATGTACCACATTTTTTTAATCCAGACCTCTTTTAAAGGGCAGCACGGTTGATTTCATGTTCTTGCTATTGTGAACAATGCTGCAATAAACATATGTGTGCAGGTATCTTTTTTATAGAGTGATTTGAGTTCTTCCGGGTACATTTCCAGTAGAGGGGTTGGGGGATCGAATGGAAGGTTGATTTTTAGATCTTTTAGGAATCGCCACACTGTTTTTCACGGAGGCTGTACTAGTTTACACTCCCACCAACAGTGTAGAAGTGTTTCCATTTCCCCGCATTCTCTCCAGAATCTGTTGTTTTTATAAGTTATTGATTATGGCTATTCTGACTGGAGTTAGGTGGTATCTCAGTGTAATTGTATTTGCATTTCTTTGGTGACTAGTGAGGCTGAGTATTTTTTCATGTATCTGTTGGCTGTTCATATGCTTCTTTTGAGAAGTGTCTGTTCATATCTTTTGCCCACTTTGTAATGGGCCTGTTTATTTTTTTCTTTTTGGCACGTTTGAGTTCCTTGTAGATCCTAGATATTAGGCCTTTGTCAGATAGAGTTGGCAAATAATTTTTCCCAGTCTGGACTGTATCCCCACTCTCTTGATGGTTTCTTTGGCTTTGCAGAATCTTGTCAGTTTGATGAGATCCCACTTGTCTATCTTATCTCTTATGGCATGGGCACTTGGGGTTTTGATCAGGAATTGGTTGCCAGTTCCAATTTCCATAAGGGTGTCTCCTGCGTTTTCTAAGGTTCTTATAGTTTGAGGTTTTACGTTTAGGTCTTTGATCCATTTAGAGTTAATTTTTGTGTATGAGGATAAATGGGGTCTTGTTTTAATCATCTGCATGTGGTCAGCCAGTTTTCCCAGCACCGTTTACTGAATAGGTTCTTCTCTTCCCAGTCATTGGTGGTGAAGGCTTTGTCGAAGATGAGTTTGTTGAGAAATTGAGGTTTTGTTTCTGGAACCTCTGTCCCCTTCCATTTGTCTAGATGCCTGTTCTTGTACCAATACCAGGTGGTTTTGATTATTGTAGCTTTATAATAAAGATTAAAGTCTGGGAGTGTAATACCTCCTGCTTTGTTTTTTGCTAAGGATTGTTTTGGCTATTTGTGGTCGTTTGTATTTCCATATGAAGTCTAATATTGTCGTTTCCAGGCCTGAGAAGAATGCTGCTGGTAACTTAATGGGTATTGTGTTAAATCTGTAGACTGCCTTGGGTAGGATGGACATCTTTACGATGTTGATTCTTCCAGTCCATGAGCATGGAATATTTTTCCATTTGTTTGTATCATCTTTGATTTCTTTGAGCAGTGTTTTGTAGTTTTCCTTGTAAAGGTCTTTGACTTCTCTGGTTAGGAAGATGCCAAGGTATTTGTTTTTTTTTTTTTTCTGGCTGTTGTGAATGGGATTGTACTTTTTATTTGGGTTTCTGTTTGTTGTTGGTGTATAGGAATGCAACTGTCTTTTGCACATTGATTTTATATCCTGATACTTTGCCAAAGTTCTTTATCTGCACAAGGAGGTGTTTGATAGATTCTTTTGGGTTTTTGAGGTATGGCATCATGTCGTCTGCAAAGAGGGATAATTTAACTTCCTCTTTTCCTATTTGAATACCCCTGATCTCCTTCTCTTGTCTGATTGTTCTAGTTAAGACTTCCAAAACTATGTTGGAAAGGTGGGGTGAGAGTGGACATCCTTGTTTTGTTCCAGCATCCAGGGGAAATTGTTCCAATTTCTGTCTGTTTAGCTGTATGCTGACTGTGGGTTTCTTGCAGATGGCTCTTACTATTTTTAGGTATGTTCCAACTATATCTGTTGTTCAAGGGTTTTTATTAAGATTTTATCGAAAGCTTTTTCCACATTTAATGATATTATCATGTGGTTTTTGTTTTTACATCTGTTGATGTATTTAATTAAGATTATGGTCTTATGAATGTTGAACCAGCCTTGCATCCTGGGGAGGAAGCCTACTTGGTCGTGGTGGATGATTTTTGAGATGTGTTGTTGAATTTGATTTGTTAGAATCTTGTTGAGAATTTTAGCATCTATGTTCATCATGGATATTGGCCTGTAGTTCTCATTCTTTGTTGGATCTTTACCTGGTTTGGGTATCAATATGTTGTTAGCTTCATAAAATGATTTGGGGAGAGTTCCGTCTTTCTCATTTGCCTGGAATACTTCCAATAGGATTGGTATCAGTTCCTCCTTGAATGTGTTATAGAATTCTGCTGGAAAGTTATCTGGTCCAGGGCTTTTTTTTGTAGGTAGTTTTCTTATGGCAGGCCAACTCCCTGGATTGTTAGTGTTCTATTTAGTGTCTCGATTTCTCCTTGTGTCAACTTGGGAGGTTGTGTGATGTCAGAAGGTCCACCATTTCATTTAGGTTTTCAATTTTTTTTCCATGTAAGGGTGTATAGTAGTCTCTGATAATCTTTTGTATTTCTTTGGAGTCAGTTGTGACTTGGCCTTTTGCCTTTCTGAGTATGTTTATTTGGGCTTTTTCTCTCTTCTTCTTGGTCAGTCCAGCTAGGGAACCATCAATCTTGTTTATCCTTTCAAAGAACTAGCTTTTTTTTTTTTTCATTGATTTTTTTGGTATTATCTTTTTATCTTCTATGTCCTGAATTTGGGCTTTTATTTTGGTGATCGGCATTCTTCTGCTGAAGTTACAGTTTTGGTGGTCTTGCTTTTCCAGCTCCCTTACGTGATTTGTTAGGTTGTTAATTTTTGATCTTTCCATTTTCTTCATGTATGTTCATAGAGATATGAATTCCCCTCTTAGTATTGCTTTCATGGCATCCAGAGGTTTTGGTAAGATGTTTTTTTGTTTTCATTTGCTTCCAGGTATCTTTTAATCTCTGTTTTGATTTCCATGTTGACCCAGGAGTTGCTTAGCATCATGCTCTTTAGTGTCTATGTCTTTGTGGGTTTTGGGGGAACTTTATTGGTTTTGATATTTATTTTTCTTCTGTTGTGGCCTGAGAAGGTGCATGGCAGGATTTCAATCTTGTGAAATTGTTTATGCTTGATTTATGGCTGTGGATGTGGTCATTCTTAGAGTATGTTCCATGTGGTGATGAGTAGAATGTATATTCCATGGTTGTTGGGTGGAGTGTTCTGTAGTTATCAATTAAGTCCATTTGGTCAAGCTTCACATTGAGGTTCCAGATCTCCTTGTTGATTTTTTGTCTTGATCTGTCTAAGGTTGTGAGTGGGGTAATTAAGTCCCCAGCTATGATAATGTTAGAGTCAATATCTTTTTTTAAGTTTACCTGGAAGCTGCTTTATGAAAGTTGGTGCTTCTCTGTTGGGTGCATATATGTTTAGGATGGATATTTCTTGTTGATGGGCTGAACCTTTTATCATTATGTAGTGACCCTTTGTATCTTTTTAAATTTTTGATAGCTCAAAGGGTATTTTGTTTGATGTTAAGATTGCAACTCCTGCTTTCTTTTGTGATCTGTTCGCCTGAAATTTTGTTTCCCATCCTCTTACTTTGAGGCTGTGAGTGTCCTTTCTGGTGAGATGAGTCTCTTGGATACCTCATGATATTTTATCCATTTTGCCATTCTATGCCTTTTCAGTGGTGCATTTAGTCCATTCACATTCAGGCTAATTATTGAAATGTGAGAGTTTATTCCTGTCATGAGGTTCTTATAGTTTGTTGTGTTGCTGTTTGTTTGTTGTCTTTCTTTTGATTTTTGGGTTGATTCATGTGTGTTTTCAATCTTTTTTCTGCATTCTTGTGATGAACGTTGTCCTTTTTTTTTTTTTTTTATTTTTTCTGTGTTTAATACTTTCTTAAGTCTTTCTTGTAGAGCTGGTCTGGCGGCAGTGTAAGCTCTCAGGGATTGAATGTCTGGAAAAGATTTTAATTCTCCATCACTGATGAAGCTTAGCTGGTTAGGTAATTCTTGGTTGGAATTGTTTATCTTTGAGAACTTTGAAGATTGGGCTCCAAACTCTCCTAGCCTGAAGCATTTCTGTAGATGGTTCTGCTGTGATTTTAATTGGTCTTCCCTGGTAGGTAGTGTGATCTTTTTCTCTTGCTGTCTTTAGGATTTTTTTTCTTTTATACCCACTTTGTGTAGGCAAATTACTATGTGTCTAGGAGTTGGTCTACTCATTTGTTGTCTTGCAGGGGCTCTCTGAATCTCTTTTATTTGAATGGTCACATCACTGATAAGATGAAGGAAGCTTTCTTGGATAATTTCATGGAATATTTGTTCCAAAATGGTCTCTGTCTCTCTGCCTCAGGAAGTCCAATTAATCTTAGGCTTGGCCTCTTGAAATAATTGCTTATTGCTTAGAGGTTTTGCTCTGTCTTTTTAAGCTTCTTTTCTATGTTTTTGACAATTTGGGTTAGTTCCATTTAAAAAATTTTTTATTTTAAAATTGTGGGGTACAATTCAGGGTTAGGATTCAAGTATTCATTGTGCAGGTACCCTTGTTGATAAGGTGTGCCCTCCCTTCCCCAGGCAGTTTCGCACTACTGCCAGTCACACCTCCCCACCCCCCCCCACCCCTGCAGTTTCTTGTCATTCCTTTTTCTTATGGTATTACGATAGTTGTTCGAGGTCCACTTATGAGTGAGAACATGTGATACTCAGTTCTTTGTTTCTGTGAAAGATCACTCAGTATTATAGACTCTGAGTCCATCCAGGTTGCTGTGAAGTTCATGATTTTGTTCTTCTTTATGGATGCATAATATTCCCTTGTGTATATATGTCACTTTTTTATTCATTTCTCTTTTGATGTGCAGCATGGTTGGTTCCATGTTCTTGCTATTGTGAACAATGCTGCAATAAACATACGTTTGCAGGTATTTTTTTTATAGAGTGATTTGAGTTCTTCCTGAGTATATTCCCAGTAGGGAGATTACGGGGTCATATGTAAGGTTGATTTTTAGATCTTTTAGGAATTGCCACACTGTTTTCCACAGAGGCTGTACTAGTTTACACTCCTACCAACAGTGTAGAAGTGTTTCCTTTTCGCCACATCCTTTCCAATATCTGGTTTTTTTTGGAGTTATTGATGATGACCGTTCTTACTGGAGTTAGGTGGTATCTCAGTATAGTTTTAATAAGCATTTTTTTGATGACTAGTGAGGCTGAGTATTTTTTCCTGTATCTGTTGGCTGCTCATACGTCTTCTTTTGAGAAGTGTCTATTCATATCTTTTGCCCACTTTGTAATGGGGCTGTTTGTTTTTTTCTTTTTGGCACATTTGAGTTCCTTGTAGATCCTAGATGTTAGGCCTTTATCAGACATAGAATTGACAAATATTTTTTCCCAATCTATGGGCTGTCTCCCTGCTCTCTTGATGGTTTCTTTGTCTTTGTAGAAGCTTGTCAGTTTGATATGGTTCCTCAAACATCTAGGCATAAATGGAACATAGTTCCATATTTTGGTCCTCAAGTTCTGAGATTCTTTCTTCTGCTTGGCTAATTCTGCTTTCCATGCTTACCAGTTTGTTATTTATTAAATTCATTGTATTCCTTATTGCTGTTATCTCAGTTATCAACTCCTTCATTTTTTTCCTCTTGTCTCTCCTCGATTCTATTTATTCTCTCTGTTAATGTCTTGATATCTGGGTTTGTGGTTTGAGACCGTTTATTCTGGGGGCTCTTCACTGTTTGCATTCTTAAGTCTATATTCTCAGTGACTGACCTCCCAGCATTCTGTGTGGGACCCATATTCTTCTTTTGGTTTTTCTTCATTTGTGTAGATTTTTCTCCCTCTTCTTTTTTTTTTTTTTTTTTAACCTCTTCTTTAATTCTGTTGTTCAGGGATGGAGGAGTAGCTTTCACTTCTGTTTGCTCAATCTCCTATTCTTCCTTATGTGGATCCTCTGTCTTTGTTCAGTTTTGAAGTTGGACTGTGGGTCGGGGGCTGTACTTTTTGCAGTTTGGGGATTTAAGTGAGGGGGGAGCTGTGATTCAGAAAGTATCTGCAGATCCCAGTATCCACTGATAGGTGTGTGGGCCCCCGTGAACCTACTTCCCACTGCCTTACAATCTGTCCATGTAGTGGGAGTATAGGTTTGCCCCCTGAAAGCAAAATGAGGTAAGGAAAAGGAAAGGAATGGAAAAAGAAAAGAGAGTATGAGAGAAAGGTGGAGAGAGAGAATAAGAGGGAAAACAGACAGGTGTACCAACTAACAAATGAAAAGAGACACAAAGACAGAAAATATTTTTTAAAAAACTAAGCATACAAACACACAAACTGACAGAGACGCCCATTGATGTACTCTCCCTCAAAAACGCCCATACACAAACAGAAAGTCTAAAAAAAAATAAAGCAATAAAATTACAGAAACAAAGACAGTACAAAAACATAAACAAAAATGAGAGAAAAAGAAAAACAAAGTAAAACAACAAACAAACAAAAAACGAACAAAACAGACAGACTAGCATAAAACAAAACTGCTTCTGAGATGGTTCCTGTAAGTTCAATTTCCTTTCAGCTCTGATCTCCAGCCCCTCCCCTCTGCTCTCATCTCAGGCTGATAGGGTTGCTCTCCGTGTGGGTCAGATGCCCCAGGCCTACCGTGGGATGGAGGGTGGGATCAGATCTGAACTCACCCAGCTTGCTGCCTGTCAAGTCTCCCACTCAGATCTGATGTGCCTGTCTCTCCAGGTTTGATGAGATTACCTCTAGGTCCCAGGTTGGAGACTGGGTGGAGCTGGGCGGGGCAGTACAGGTCTCTGCCTGGTCCGGGGACAGAGAAAATGGCTCCAACTGGCGTTTCCTCACCCCTCACCAGTGGTGGAACTCCTCTCCAGCTCTCTCCGACTGCTCTCTCCATGGATGGCAGGCTCCAGTCACTTTGCTGTCACAGGTGATGGTGTGGGTCAGGCTCCAGGTGATGACGATCAGCTGAATTCGGCAGGCTTTTCTCAGGAGAGTCCTGAGAGCAGCAGATGATCCTGCCTAATCTCAGGGTGGTAGGGGGTTGCAGTGACTTCCGGAGGAGAGCCCCAGGTGAATGAACCCAAACCTCCCCTCAGACAGACTTTCACTCACCCACCCGCACACGCCCATTCACTCAGAGAGTCTTCATGGACACTTGCTTTTGCGGAGACTCACAGTCTGACCTGTTCTGTCGCCATCTTGCCGGAAAAAAGGCTTGCGTTTTTAAAGAAAAACAGGAGGAATCGGGAGAGGAGGCAGTTATAAAAATTGTCACTAAAAGCTAAAGCTAGGCCTGATTACTCAAGTAGAATAAAATAACAGCAACAAATATGTACTGAACATCTCCCCTCGGCTTAGTATGCTAGGGTTTAGAAGTGAGTACCAGGCTTGGAGAGCAGTTCACCTTCCTGGTAATTTCACAAACAAATCATTTCGGTTGAGGCTACATAGTGTGCAGTGGGGGAGATAACACCCGATTTAAAGGATTAAAAACGACGAGTGAAAATACAACTGGATATGGATAACGGCAAGATTTGGAGAAGGATGGAGAAAGATGAAAGATAGGTGAGAATGCAAAACTGGGAAAAAATGGCGTAAGATTTGAAGTGTCTTTTGGGAATAATTAATTGAAACATGGGATGGCAGGCAGTTACCTTCTGTGACTAAATTATAAAATGTTTACACTAGAAGCACTGTTTTAGATTGTTGATGATCGACTGGAAAAAAGATTGATTTAGGGAAAATTATTTTCATTTCATATTATTGATTCAGTAAGTATTTGTTAAGTGTTTGCTGTTAGGTACCAGGATTACAGTGGCAAACAGGAACTGCAAGGTTTCTGTCTTCCCAAAACTCCCTGTTTAGGAGTAAGATGGATGATTAAATAAGCAACCAACCATAGTAAAGTGTGCTAATGGGGCATTAAACATTAAAGCTCATTATGTAAGTCATAATAGGAAAACATAACCTGATTTTAAGATGGTGGCCTGGGGGTAAAGACATTTAAGATGGTATTTGAGGCAGAAGCAGATTATAACAAAGTAATAACATGTATAAATTCCCCAGGGGTGAGATGGTATTGCATCTTCATGAAATTCATTATGGTTGGAGCTTGGGAGAAGGTAGGCTGGTGGTAGCCAAGGATGAGACTTGTGGGCTCAAGTTTTTTGGGAGAACCTCAGTAACATTGGATGAGTTGTAGGGATTGGGGAATCTGTTCTGAAGGCAATCTAGTACACTGTTTTTATAAGAATAACGGAGTCATTTTTCTCCTACCTGTAAAAAAAGACACGAGCCCTTGAGGAAACTCCTAAACCAGTTCAATTTTCTTAGGTTTTTAGGGGCTGAGTTTTTTGGTACTAGGAAACAATGAAGATTTCTTGAGGCTTCCTTTGGAATGGCCAAGACCTGCCTTCCCTAAACCACAGGGTTGATTTAGATTAATTTCTGGCTGCCAGCAAGTGGCCTACAAGTTGAATTTGATTTGCTTATTGCTTCTTGACTAAATTTTCAGAAATTGTTTATTTAAAGTTTTTACTTCTAAATAAAAATTTTAATGGCAAAAACTGGAAATTGCTGTCAAATCAGTTTTCTGTCACTCACAAGAATATGAAGGGAAATGGGTGAACTAAATAGGTAGACTTATAAAGCGACTGTTCTGTGTTTAAGAGATAAAGATCTAGTGGGTTGAGAAGTAATGAGTATAACTTCCCATATTTTGACTTTCACAGGCTTCCGTGTGATCTTGAAATAGATTAGCATTGTGTGAGTGACATCAGTGATGTGTGGACTGGTTGCATCACAGTCATTTGGGGGTAGGCTTTTAAAAATAGTGATTTCAGAATTCTTCATTTGGCTGATTTGAATTCAGATGGTCTAGAGCAGGCTTCAGGAATCTTACTTTTAGGAAATTTCCCAGGGGATTTTGATATACTGTCCCCCATTCCGCCCTTTCACTTTTAATTTGGGGAGGAATTTTTTATTTTCCTTCCTTTAGAAGTGAGTTTTTTAGCAACAGCATTATTGTCATCTTGGGCCAGAAAATTGTTGTGGGACTGTCCTGTGCATTTTAAAACATTTAGCAACATCTTTGGCCTCTGCCATTGGATACTAGTAATGTGCCTCCCTGGCTGTGACAACTGAAAATATCTTCAACACTGGCTATTCCTTGAAGAGCAAAATTACCCCTAGATGATAACTACTGTTCTAGAATAAGGGACTCTTTCGGAAGCCAGTAGAAAGCCCAAGCATTACATTTAGTACTTAATGAAGAGGAGAACCTTTTGGTCACTTCATTTTTCCTGAATTCTCTCCTTTGGATTAAGGAAAAGATATTTTCATACTCATTTATTAATTATACCTAATCCTTATAGAATTTTTACTAAGTTTATGCTTTTATACCATTTTCAAGATATGTAATTAATTAATCACATGCCTGTTTAATGTTTCTCATTACAGACAGTAAACTCTGTGAAAGCAGGAACAGGTCTCTTAGTAAACTTGTCTAGTTCAATAATTGTTTTGCCAGAAAGAGATTTCAGGGCTTTACTTGCATTATCTCATTTATTCTTCACTATCATTGTCTCCGCTTTATAGATTAAGAAACTTGCCTAGGGCTCAACCAATCCAAAACTGTCTAACTCCTGAGCATGCATTTTTCAGTGATAATATCTGCAAATTTACTCTAAATTTTGACTTGATTTTTCAGAAGCATCAAAGCTAACAGTTTTTATGAAGATTTACTTCGATTTGTTCTTTTATTTCCTTCATTATAGCTGATGATTGGTATGTATTTCAGATTTTAAAGAATGTGGAGTCTTCCAGAAATGTTCAGCCACATTTCCTAGAATTTTTACTCTCCCTTGGCTGGTCAGTAGATGTGGGCAAACACCCTGGTTGGACTGGGCATGTTTCCACCAGTTGGTCTATTAACACTTGCGATGATGGTGAAGGATCTGAACAAGGTAAAATTCATAGTGGTCATTTGTTTCTTGTTTTATTTTTCTTGATTTTTTCCCCCTTTACTATGAAGTTGTAGTCTTGTTAAAAATACACAACAAAACAGGGATATATGTAAAGGAAAAGTCTCTTCCCCCTAATTCCAGTCCTGACAGGGGGGCCACTTAATAATAGGCTGGTATATTCTTTTAGACTTTTTCTGTATGTGTGGAAGATAAATATGCATATAATGATAGAGTTAATACAAAAATCAGTAACTTAATTATTACAATACTGAGTAGTTCCTTTTTATAGTATGAATAAACAAATATAATTTTCTATAAAAAATAGTGTAATAAATATAGGTTATTTATAACAAACAGTAAAGTTTCCTAACAAGCATGTTTGGTCTAGTAAATAGTTTTTATTAACAGGTGTGTTTTATAGACTTTGTGGCTTATCAAAAGAGTCATAATTAAAGGTTACATTCTTACAGTATTATTTTAAAACTTTTGTAGTAGACAGCTGACTATCTCTGAGAGATTCTTTCCCATCCCTTCAGATCCTTCTGAGGAACTGTGATCAGGAGAACATGTAACAGAACAAGTATAAATTTAAACTTAGCACTTTTGCCCACTTGGCTAATGCTTCTTGTTCTTGGGCTTCCGAGGCCACTAGAAAGTTAATGTTATTGTTGCTCTGAAGTGGATAATGCCAATGTCTAGTGCTTATTTTTCATTTTGATAAATATATCAGTTGGATACTTATGGTTGCAAGTCACAGGAAACCTGACCCAAAGTGGTTTAGATGTTACAGATCATTTATTGCCTTATGTAACTGAAAATTCCGGAGGTTGGTTGAGTTTTTGGTGTCATTTTGTCAGCAATCCTTTTTTATTTGGAGAGATACTGACAAGTTAGAGCTGGTATGAAGGTCAGTCCCACTTGCATGTCATGCCTGCTGCGGAGTAGGGGCCAGTGGAGTGACTGTTGGGCTAGTAACACAGTGTCTACTGTGGCAGATACAAAGTTCCTGCCCAGAGTCTATACTGGGGTCAACAAACGAAAACCCATGATTATTTTTGAACTCAGTCACACTCTCATTTTTGTGTTGTCTATAACTTCTTTCATGCTACAGTGACAGAATTGAGTAGTTGTGGCAAAGACCCCATTGCTTACAAAACCTAAAATATTTACTTTCTGGGTTTTTTTTGTTTGTTTTTTTATTTTTGAGTCAGAGTCTCACTTTGTTGCCCAGACTGGAGTGCAGTGGCACAGTCTGCAGCCTCGACCTGCTGAGCCCAGGTAATCCTTCTGCCCCAGCTATTCAAGAAGCTGGAACGACAGATATGTGCCACCATGCCTGCCTACTTTTTATATATATTATAGCGATGAGGTCTCACCCAGTTGGCCAGGCTAGTCTCAAACCCCTGGGCTCAGACAGTCCTCTCGCCTCTGCTTCCCAGAGTGCTGGAATTATATGCATGAGCCACCATGTCTGGCCTACTAGCTGGTTCTTTACAGAAAAAATTTGCTAACTTCTGGTCTAAACTTCCTGTTTGTCATACCTTCACCAGCATTAAGTATATTCTAATTTGTTAAGTGAGAAATTTTCCATTTTTAATAATGGTGTCTTTTCATATTATTTCTTTCCTGATAATTACTTGTTCATTTCCTCTGTCCAATTTTTTGTGATGTTGTTGATCTTTTACATCTTACTGTTAGTACATTGAGTTCATTTTAATTGTGAACAATACTGGTTTTCATGAGTGTTTCTTTTGTTAATTCAGTCTTCCTGGCTTAGAGAAGACACTATTACTAAAATTGCCTGTTCGTTTTTATGTGATTTCACTGACCAGTGGGAAGGTGGAGCCGAAGCAGAGCTAAGGAACAGTAGAAAGAGACCTGGGACAAATGCCTTGAAAGCAAGGCCACACATACACACACACCACCCCCTGCCTCCATTTCCTCCAGAGCGACTGGGGTGGTCTTCCTTTTGATTATTCAACTGATCCAATTGATTGCTCTCTTAATCTGCCTCATGTAGATAAGGTAAAGGCCCTGCTTATAAGAAGTGGTCTGATACAGAGTTGTTTCAGAAACTATGAAATTAAGATTTGAAGATCTAAAGTTGTATAAGGAACATTTAATGAACATATAGTTTATTCTTATGTATCTTCTATTATTTCTCATCACTTTATTAACCAGTTAACACTTAAATGAAGCAGGATGAGTCTGGTTTTTCCTACTTTTTGAAGCAGTAACATAGTGTTTCTTGTTCCTAGATGAAGTGATTTCCTCTGAAGATTTTGGGGCTAGCATTTTCAATGGACAGAAGAAGGTGCTGTATTATGCTGATGCCCTTACGGAAATAGCTTTTGTGGTTCCTTCTCCTGTGGAGTCCTTAAGTAAGAGCACTTTTGCATGGGGCTGTTTTAGGATCTACTTTTGTATTCCTGGTTTGTGTAGTTTTATTGCATTTGAAGAGATTTTGAAGTGATCTAAGGCATTCTTTAGCTTCTAAGGCATTATAACTGTTAGATCATGCAAAGGTACAGGATGTTGCCATCTCTTAACTTTCTTTTGGAAAGTAATTAACGAAAGGCAGAATGACCCTCTAATAGTCTTTTAATAGTGAAGGAGTCTCACTTCACCCCATTTTTGTCTTTAATCTAATTAATCAATACATAGAAGGCCTATGGTCCCATTTGTTCATTTTTTTTCTCTAGTTATGAGTGAATCTTCACTTCCCTGTTCGCATATGATAGCTACTATCTAAAATCCTACAAATCAAAAGATGTCATGCTAGCTTTTGGCTGATCTAACGCTGGGCAGAAGAAACTTAAGCAGCCTAGAAAAGGGGTTGTCAAGATTGTTTTTCTTAAGGTTTGGGATGACTATTCGCAGTCTGAACTCACAGTCTTATTTTGCCCAGAACCTTTGCTTTTTGCAAATTGAGCTCATTTCTTCATGTCTGACCAAGCAGTAGGTGGAAAACTTCACTTTCTTCTTCATTGCGATCAGTTGTAGGATGATCGCACATTCACATTCTCATCTCCAGGCTAATGGCTTCTGTTGTGCCCTGCCTTGGCAGCTTCCTAACCTTTGTACTTGGACACTTGATTTTCCACTGTAGGCACTTCCCTGTCTCATACTCTAGGGCCAGTTGTGATCCTGGCAGGATGGACCTTCCATGGTTTGAGTCAGTATCATAGCAGCCTTCCTGTCAAGGCTCTGATCTGCCACTCCCATTCCAGAAGCCAGACTATCTGTTCTCTGGACTGAGTTCCTGCCTGGTTTCTCTGGCCCAGCCTGTTCACACCAGACAAGGTCTCTGAGAGGTAGAGCTTTACCCTTGTACTTTAGTTCCTACAAGTGGGTCTTTGTCTCTGTTGTGAAGTGTTCCCTGTGCCAGCTGTGCCCCACTCCAACTCAACTTCTTCCTGTTTCTTGATATTTGGGTTTTTGGGAGGAGGCGGGGACAACCATCTGTGTGCTTGTCTCCAACTGGATTGCTCTATGACTTTTGGATGTTCCAGTGCCTATTGGCACAGAGTTGCATGATTCAATATATAATCAAAATAATTCAGAGAATAATGATGGCATTTATTATATTTTACATCTGAGAAGTAAAATATTTGCTAGTCTTACCTCAGTTATCTGTGAGCAGGAGCTGGCAAATTATAGTGGCACAAGCCAAATTCAGCCAAGAATGATTTTTATATTTTTAAAGGGTTATAAATGAAATGCAAAGAAGAATGTACAGCTGAGATCTATATGGCCAGCAAAGCCTAAAGTATTTATTACCTGATCCCTCACAGAAAAAGTTTGTCAGCCTTTGCTCTAGAAGCAATGCTTTTTTTAAGTGACTTAAACTAGTGAACATAGTATGTTTAAACACATTTGCTCCACAGAAGTAGTAGGCATTATAATTGCTTTTTTTCCCTTACCCCATAGCCGATTCATTGGAAAGTAACATCTCAGACCAAGATAGTGATTCAAATATGGATCTTATGCCAGGAATTCTGAAACAGCCATCCCTGACGCTTGAGCTTTTCCCCAATCATACAGACAATCTTAATTCCTCACAAAGGGTAAGTCACTTTGTTGATGTATCTCCAAAAATTTGTAGTGAAATGGGGGTAGTTATAGAATCCTGCCTGAAAAGCTTTCACTGTTAACTCAGAGAGTAATTATAGCAGATATTTATTCATTAGGAACTTAAATTTTTAAAATACAATTCTCCTGATTTTGTTTTTCAGCCTACAACACACAGTTCATTCTGAGACACCCTTTGTGGTTTCTCTTGATTTCACTATTCTGCTCCTGTGTTTAGTTCTTTCACTTCCTCCTTTTTAAGCCTAGGTTTTTATTTTGTCCCTGAAATATCCACTAAAGCAGTAGTTTTATGTTTCTTATCTTTAATCATTCACTGTTCGACTTAGACAAGTGTGACCATATAAAAATGGGAACATTTGGAGAATAGCTCAGCATATAAATACATATGTTGAGTGAATGTCCCTACACAGTCCTTACTACAAGATGAATGCTTTTTGCTTTTATATTTTCTTACCCGATCAGCTGATATTACTTCTTTATCTGTGTTTTACCATCATGTTATCTTTTAATTCTTACTGGAAAGTGCTGCAAGTAAGTGATAGCAAGAATACAGGATCAAGTCATGAGCATAAGATTGATTTAGAAAAATAATAAAAAAGATAAAAGAAGTAAACTGACTAAAGACCTTCTTCCTTGTATAGGATTTTAATTTGGCTTCTCTCCACATTGAAAATAATTTTTAACATAAGTATATGCTTAGAAGAGAATGCAGGGAAGGTTTTTACTTTTTCACTTGATTTAGGGAAAATGCCAAGTTGTATACGACACCCTGAAGCAAGACAGATTTTTGAAAATTAGGATTTTTTTTGAAGGTTTTACAAAATACAGTTTAGAGGTGAGCACTTCAGTGTTGTATGGTATTGCGAGATTTTAGCTAGATCGAATATTCAGTGATTGTGTGCCTTTGTACTCATTCTCTGAATGCCGACATAGTTTTTCCTTAGAATCTAGAGAATGACAACTCTTAAAGTACCATGTTTTTATTTATCACTTATACTGTACTTTGCAAACTACTAACAGACTTAAAAAAAGGCAAAATCATATGGTTGTCTCCATAGATGTCCAAAAGAGCAGTTGGTAGAAATTTAGCACTCATTGTTATTCATGAGAATAGGACGTTCTCAACCTGATAGAGAGCATCTACTAAAAACCTACAGCAAATATTATACATTATACATTATTCTAGAATGCTTTCCCTCTTAGATGGAGGGCAAGGCAAGGATGTCTGCTCTCACCATTTCTATTCAGTATGGTAGTAGAGATTCTACACAAAGAAATTAGGCAAGAAATAAATTGCATAAAAATTAGGAAGAAGTAAAACTCTGTATATTTGCAGATGACATGATCATATAGGTAGGAAACCCTGAGGAATCTATTTTAAAAATCTCTTAGAACTATTTTTTTGAGTGAGTTTAACAAGATTGCAGGAAAAAAAGATCAGTATGCTGAGCAAAATTTTAAGATGACCCCAGTGACCCTTGCCCTTGTATAATGTCCTCCACTTGTGTGTGAGTGGAACCTGTGAATCTGATAGAATATTCATGATTATGTTACATTGTTTGGCCAAGGGGTTATGTGGGTTTAATTAAAGTTCCTTTGAGTTAATCAAAAGGGAGATTATCTAGGTAGACCTGACCTAATCACAGAAGCTCTTTAAATCCAGGGTTGGAGGTCAGAGATGGCGGAAGTCAGAGACTCAAAACTGATTAGAAGTTTTGATGCTAAGAAAAGTTGTCTTTGCATGTGGCTGGATGTCTGTCACTAGTTTGGGGGAAATCTCTTAGTCACAGTCCTTTTCTATGAATGTCAAAGTAGAAACAAGCATCTGGGGGACTTGACATGGCCTCTGGTCATCTGGTAAAGATAAATATATTTCTGTGCTAATAAAGCAATTTCAATTTTAAAGCTCATCTGAAGTATGAGGTTCTTCCTTCTGTATCCATGAGCTTTGTTTAAGGCTTTTGCACAAGCTTGGCTCTGCTGCATGCCCCAGAAGCAGTGCAGCTCATGCTCCTGGTTTGCTAAAGGGGAGTCACCTAGTGCCACTAGCCTTGCTGTGAAACCTTGATCTGGCTGGGTTACAGGGAAGCCAGACACACACTGTGCGTGATGGTGAAGGCCAAGCAATTCTTCGCTTTCTGCTGACAAGAAAAAGGGATTAGGCATAGATTGCAGTAGGAAACATTTGCTCTGAGAATTAGGAATAACTTGCTGATAGGACATTTTGGAGATTAGAAACCTCAAAGTGGTGATGTTGCTATGACGGGGGAAAGCATACGGCCTTCTGGCCAGGGTAGAGACAGACTTAAATCCTTTTAATCCCTCAGTAAGACATGGCATGTGGATTTTATTTGTATTAATGCTAATTATAAATTGTTCAGTATTCCTTACATTTTTTCCTTTGACAATTTTAGGCCTTCATTTTCTTGTCCTAGGTTAAGACTGATTAACATGAACTAAGGAAGAGCTTCTTTGCAAATGTATTTCACAGTTTTTCCTAAAGCGATTTCCCATGACTTAATACTTCTTTCACTGGGCATCTTGATAAATGTATGACTAGGTAATTTTATTAAGTCAAATTTTTTTCCTCTCCTCTTCCTCATATAGCTCAGTCCCAGTTCTAGAATGAAGAAGCTGCCTCAGGGTCGCCCTGTGCCCCCACTTGGACCTGAGACAAGAGTTTCTGTAGTCTGGGTGGAACGCTATGATGATATAGGTACTGTATGGGGACTTTGTCCATAAATAAAATGGCAGTAGAATGATAGTGACTTGCTGAATATCTAAAGGAAATGAGGGTATAGGCATGGTATGGTAGACAAGAGCTGGTTATGGAGTTCAGCAAGTCTGGGTTTGCATCCCAAGTCTACTCCTCAATTTTTTTAAGCCTTAGATTACTCATAAGTGGAGATAATCACAGCTCTTTTTTCATAGTTGCAAAGACTTGGTGAGCCTAGTAGATACAAACCTTTTAGGTATTCACATTGCTATTACAGTCAGTGGTTTGTTGTCAGTTGGTCCCAGTCATCCCAGGACTCTAGAAAGGGGAAGGTGAAGTACTTCACTTACTCTCTGTCCACCTACGTGCCCTACTGTCTAGTTTTAGTACAGAGGTTAATTTATCCTTAAGAGTTCTGCTTTTGATAAGTTTCTCATGATTTTTATGTAAGCAACATAAAAGCTTTAGAAATGTATACTTTGCCTAGAATCCTGTCCAGCCCAGAGTTTGTGGGGAAGTGTGATAGTTGTTTTCTAACTAAGCCCTTAAAGATCACAGAACATATTTTCTAAAAATTCTCTGCTTCTTATGAAATTAGATAAAATATATCTTGGAGAATTTTTTTATTTGTGGGGAATAGTTAGAATTATATATTTTAGGATAGCACAGTGCATACATGTTGCCCACTTGTGTAAAGAGTTTAGGAAATTAGATTTCCTATTATTTGTTTTGGAAAAACAAGGGAGATAGTAATTATATTGCTGTTGTTTATTTTCAGAAAACTTTCCCCTCTCAGATCTGATGACAGAGATTAGTACTGGTGTGGAAACTACTGCAAATAGTAGCACTTCTCTGAGGTACATTCTTTTTATTTGCTTGAAGTTCATCAACATGTTCATTTTTTATATTCTGTTTGTAGCTTGATAAATAAATAAGAGATAAAGAATTGTAATGAAACAAAAGGGTTGTAGGCAGTTAGAAACAAAAATAGAGAAAAAAGTCAAAGAAAGAAGTTGGTACATAATGTACAAGGTTATCAAATTAGCAAGAATTTTTTTAAAAACTCTTTTTTGAGGTTTGGCTGGCATGTTAAAAGCTGTACATATTTAATATATGCAGCTTGAATTTGGAGATAAGTGTATATTCATGAAACCATCACTACAATCTGTGCCGTAAGTATATCTATCATCTCCAAAAGTATTATCCTGTCCACTTTATTTATTATTATTATTATTAAGAAGAACATTTAGCATAAGATCTACCCTCTTAGCAATGTTTAAGTATATAATACAGGACAGGAGGTACCCACCATACAAACAAATTCTGTTCCAAGAGCACATGTAGAAGTCCAATTTGTTTTGACTCTAACAAAGTTAGCCTAGTACCCAGGTAACACAATTGATTGTATGGTTCTACATGTATTTAACAGTCTATACTGACACCTGGTGGAGAGAAATAATACATTTTAAAAATGCAGATGTGCATCGTTAAAGTTTGTAACTTGAAGGTTCGTATGTAGAGGACTTACTATATTATTAACTATAGCCACTATACTGTACTGTTGATCTCTAGAACTTATTCATCATGCATAACTGAGACTTTGTTCTCTTTGATTAATACCCCACCCCATTTCCCTTTAGTCTCTGACAACCACATTTCTACTTTGTTTCTGAGTTCGAGTATTTTGAATTCATCATATAAATGGTATCACATAGAATTTGTCTTTTTGTGCCTGGCTTATTTTATTTAGCATAATGTCC
The DNA here is from genome assembly GCF_000164805.1 of Carlito syrichta. Lineage (NCBI taxonomy): Eukaryota > Metazoa > Chordata > Mammalia > Primates > Tarsiidae > Carlito > Carlito syrichta. The sequence continues at coordinate 628,119 of NW_007246482.1, forward strand.
TCCAGGTTCATCTATATTGTTGCAAATGGCAGGATTTCCTTTTTTTAATGCTGAATAATATTCCATTGTGTGTATATATCACATTTTCTTTCTGTTCGTCCATTGGCGAACATTTAGGTTACTTCCAGGTCTTGGCTGTTGTGAATAATGTTGCAGTGAAAGTGGGAGTGCTGATGTCTCCTTGAGATCCTCATTTGCTAAGATCCTGAATTGCTCTGGATGTGTACCCTGAGTGGGGTTGCTGGATCATGTGAACATTCTGTTTTTAATTTTTTGAGAATCCATACTGTTTTCCATAGTGTTTGCACCAATTTACCTTCCCACCAACAGTGTACAGGCATTCCCTTTTCGCCACATTCTTGCCAACATTTTTACCTTTTGCTTTTTTGAATATAGCCATCCTAACTGCTATAAGTTGATATCTCACTATGGTTTTGATTTGCATTTCCCTAATGATCAGTAATGTTGCGCATTCTAGCAAGGAGTTTTAAGTGGTATCATTAATTGCTATTTTATATTTCTCTAAAGCAAAAAGAAAAATGGAGAAGTAGAGGTAATGAAATATTAAGAAAGACCTTAATAATAGCATAGCAATATTAGATAAAAATAATGGAGTTAAATTGGTCAAAACAATCTGGATAAATGGCAGTTAAAATTTTTATCTTGATCATATGAGCTACTTAATGGAAAAGTATTTCTAAATAAAATGTAATACTAGCTTTCTAATCGTTTCAAAATTTCTGTTTTATTGACTTATACACAAGAAGGATAAAAAGAGAATAATCTGACTCAAAGAATAGTAACAATGTATTTGTGGAGGTTTTATAGTTTTTAAGGTTTTTTGCTTGCTTTATCTTTGGTTTATAACTCCAAGTTATAAATGGGATTACAATTATTATCCCCATTTTACTAGTGGGATAAAATAGGTCATAGAGGTTATTCCTCAGTATCACATATCCAGTAACTGTAGGAAAGCAATCTGAATCCAGGCCTGTGACCCTGAATGCTAACCTCATCTCTCACATCACCCCCCAAACTTGATATTTTCACTTTAAGTTCCTTCTAATTATATGATCTGATTCAAATTGCATGTAAGGCTGGGCACAGTGGCTCAAGCCTGTAATCCCAGCACTTTGGAAGGTAGAAACAAGAGGATTACCTGAGCTCAGGAGTTCAAGATCAGCTTGGGCAACTTGGTGAGACCTCGTCTCTCTAATAAATCAAAAAATTAGCCAGGCGTGGTGGTGCATGCTTATAGTTCCAGCTACTTGGAAGGCTGAGGCAGAAGTATCACTTGAGCCCAGCAGGTCGAGGCTGCGGTAGCTGTGGGTATGCCACTGTACTCCAGCCTGGGTGACAGTGAGATACTGACTCAAAAAAAAAAATTTTGTTTTCATGTAAGATGGATTTATTCTAACATTGTTAGATTATTTTTGTTGAAATGAAATCAGTAAAGATGGTGCATTTTGGCATTATCATTTTTAAAAATTTTGAAAAGAGGGCCAAGTCATTCTTAAAACTTCCATGTTTTATATGCTGAGGTATTTAAAAATAAATTTATAGGGGATGGGCACGGTGGCTCAAGCCTGTAATCCCAGCACTTCAGGAGGCTGAGGTGGAAGGATCACCAGAACCCAGCAGGTTGACGCTGGGGTGGCTGTGAGCGTGCTACTGCACTCCAGCCTGGGCGACAGAGTGAGACTCCAACTCAAAAAACAAAAAATTATAGGTATCTTAACATTCTAAATACATCTATATGCATCTCTAAAAAGTAGAAACACTTTTCAGATAGCTAAAAATAATATCACAATAATAAAGCTAGTATTAATTTCTTAATATTAGTTCCTATTCACATTTAAATTTCAGTTCATATTCAGATTTCTCTATTTTCACTGAAATATCCTTTACAATTTTTTTTTTTCAAATCAGAGTTCACCCAAGTATTGTGTATCTGGTTTTAATTCCTTCTGTCTCTTTTAATCTGGAACAGTCCAGGCTTTTTTTCTTCATGACACTGACTTGCTAAAGAGACTATAGAATAATTCCTCCCTCTTGTAGGGAACAAAAGTGTAGCAGCCAGAATGCAGGGAATTCCTGCACAGTCAAGGCTGGTATCTCAGAGCAGAATTAGGAACACAGCTTAGGCCCATTTTGGGACTCCCTAGTATAATTTTTCTTGTAGTAGAGGGAGGAGAGGTTGGGAGGGCCATTAGTCTGGGCCAGCTGCAGGTGTACACCTTGACTGAGGTGATAAATAGTCATGAGGTAGACATCTCTAGAATTAATTTGGTAGAGAACTTTACCTGTCTTTGTTGTTGTTTTCATCTTTTTAAATTAAAAGTTATAATACAGTTTGACCTTAAAATTTGTATTTTATTGGTAGATTAGTAAAATTTAGAATTTGTCTTTGGAACAGAATTACTCTAGGATTTTTGTTATTTTTAATGTCTTTAAAGAGTGACTCAATGTTGCTTTGGCCAAAATCACTTTACTTATACAGAAAGAAAGCTCATTGGGTTGCAAAACAAAAAACTTCAACATGTAGCATCACAAGTACCATGAGTTACCTGTAGATGGGTTGTTCTATCCTTGATGTATGATGTGTAACTCACTCTTCTGTAGGTGCATCGCTGACCTTGGCATCTGCTGCCTAGTCAGAGGCTGTGAGGGTTTTGGCCCTGCCAAGATATGACCATTTATCACCTCAGCCAAGGAGGACACTTGCAGCTGGCCTAGACTAATGACCCTCCTAAATTCCTTCCCCCAATACAAGAAAATTTATATTAGTGATTCTCATAATGAGCCTATACTATGTTCCCAATTCTGCTCTGAGATACCAGCCTTGACTGTGCTGGAATTCCCTGTACTCTGGCTAGCCACATTTTTGCTCCCTACAAGAAGGGGGAACTAAGTGAAAGTACCATAGGTGGTTGCTAGATTCTTAACTCCCCACAGTAGAGTTCTCTGACCTCTCCTTCCAACCTGTATTCCCATTGTATATATTTTCAGCCTCTTTTTGTTAGCTTGAAAAACCTTATCCCAAAATGGGCATTTAGATCCGGTATTAGAGAGGGCAACAACAGGGGCTCCCAGAAAGAGGATTCTGAGCAGACAGACCCCTTGGCTTTTTTCTAAGCACTGCCTGGCAAATGAGTCCCCTGGGTTTTCTTATGTGGGAGACTTCAGCTCTTGACTGTCTGGGGTAAAAAGATTTTTTTTCTTAAGATCTACAACTCTTGAAAAAGAAGTTCCTGTCATCTTCATCCACCCTTTAAACACTGGATTATTCCGGATAAAGATTCAAGGAGCCACTGGAAAATTTAACATGGTTATTCCTCTTGTGGATGGGATGATCGTCAGCAGGCGAGCTCTCGGTAAGGTCTTCATATGTGGCTGAAGGGTTAAAGTGTCTTTCTTTTTCTTTATCATTTTTATAAACCAAAAAGAAGTAAAAATAAGGAAATGGTGATGTTACTTAATAGGTTCCACATGTAGGAAATGCTGTGGCTCTTGTTAAAAAGGGGGGATGCAACCCAGGTAACATAGTGAGAACTTGCCTGTATAGATAATTTAAAAATCAGCCAGGTGTGATGCCATGTACCTGCAGTCCCAGCTACTTGGGAGGCTGAGGCAGAAGGATCACCTGAGTGGTCATCGAGGGAGGATGAGGCTGTGGTGAGCCATGATCGTGCCACCGCACTGCAGCCTGAGCGACAGAGACCCCAACCCCCTGCCCCCCAAAAGGGAGTGTATTGTATTGTTTGTTTTGAGTTGGAGTCTCACTCTGTCGTCCAGTGGTATGCTCCCGGCCATTGCAGCCTTGACCTGCTGGGCTCAGGCGATCCTTCCACCTCAGCTTTCCAAGTAGTTGGGACTATAGGTGTGCACCACCACACCTGACTAATTTTTTGATTTATTGTAGAGATGAAGTCTCACCAAGTTTCCCAGGCTGGTCTCAAACTCAGACAATCCTCTCACCTCAGCCTCCCAAAGTATCAGGATTATAGGTGTGAGCCACTGCGCCCAGCCTTATTGTTCTTAATCTAATAAATTGAATGAAATAGTTTGAATATGCAGAGAATAGTTCACTTGAATACAGATAGTTCACCTAATTGACTAGTTGTTAACATTTATTTTAAAACTCTCTGTTTTCAAGGCTTTCTGGTGCGGCAGACTGTAATTAACATTTGTAGAAGAAAAAGGCTGGAGAGTGACTCCTATAGTCCACCCCACGTCCGCCGGAAACAGAAAATCACTGACATTGTAAACAAGTACCGGAACAAGCAGTTGGAGCCAGAGTTTTATACTTCACTTTTCCAGGAGGTTGGATTCAAGAACTGCAGTTCTTAGACCTCTGTCTGTCTAGGACTATTGAACTCCATATTGGGAACTATAATATCAAAGCAAAACAGTTTGATAGGTGATCACTGTAAAAATAAAAACAAATCACTCCCCAAGAGCTTACTGTTTAATCACCAGAATAGAAAAAACACATTATAAACCCATTTGTTAGAAGACTTTTGGCTGTCTAGTGAAATGGGTTCCCAGACACAATCATATTCCTGCTGGTAATGATGATATACATTTTAGTCATAAACTTTCTTTAAAAAGTGACACTTTTAGTTAAATATAAGCCTTTTGAGGAGAAAGGCTTTTATGCATCTCAGTTAAACACATGCATTGATAGTATCAACAAATTTGCAATTTAGACGTTGAATATAGTTTTATACCTCACTTTTTAGGAGGTTATATTCAAAATTAAAATCTGTCTCAGAATATTCTAGGACATTTAAAGACTCTGTTGATAGCATGGAGGAGAAGGAAAGAAGTCTCAACCTTCTACTCACTTGTAGGTTTATGTCATTCAACTGTCAAACTAACAAAAAGATCATAAATGTTTTTTTCTCAGACAATAAGTTTGACATTAAAATCTTTCACATTATTTCTCCACATTTCAAATAGTTGTCATTCTCATCGCTGCACAGATCTGTCTTGAAGACCTCAGTCTCTGGACGACCCAGGAACAGATAAAAAACAGAGACATGACCTTGTCCTTTAATGGGGATGCAAATGAAGTCTGTGGCGTTAAAAGTTATAAGACAGCAGTGATACCTCCACTCTCTCCATTGTTGTCCAGCTTGGTGACATAATGACAGGTTACATATTTGTGATTCATTAATTAAATATCACTTAAAGAAATGTAAATTCACAATAGGAGTTGAAAATTATTTGGTTTCATCCACTGTTTCTCGTTTCAGAACCAAGCAGCAAAACTGCAATAGTTTATGAAGGATTCTAATTGGGGTTCAAGAAATAGCCTCTCAATGCTACTAATTCAGATCTGTCCCAGAGAGCTATTGGATTTCATCATGATTGACAAATATTAGTAACCATCTCTTTGGGTGGCTACTTTTAGAAATGGCTGTTGTCACGTTTTCTGAACTTTGCCAGCTAAAGGCACAACAAATCCCTGCTAGGGTTTTGGAAATACTTCTGTTACCTCGCTGCTACTTTTCTGCCAGGGATAAAACTTTTGAGGTAGCCAGACCCAGAACATCCTTACAAGGATTCCTGTTACAGTGCTACAGTATATACCACTCATTTCTCCTATTCTTATGTGCTTTCTTCTTTAGTAAGATTATTTTATGTTAAGTAAATAAGTGACATCTGAAGTCCAAAGAGAAGTGATCACAGTTGTATAAGGAGTATTTTCCTACTTGAACTTTGATGTCAGTAGATTCTGTAGGTCGGGAATACTATGATCTGTTTGGTTTGATGTTTTGGTAGTCTGTCTAGGGGGTGGGGGATAGTGTAGGACCTGATTCCCTGTGCAGACATCTCAATTCCAGTGTATGTATTTTGCCATCTATGAGCAAAAAATGTGGGCATAGAAGCTTCTGGTTTTAAGTTTGCCATTCCCTTTTCTTCATGTTTGTTTTAAGCTCAGGTAAAGCTATCCTCCTATGACTCTAGTTTTCCATTCGGGGTGTAATATTATTCAATAGTTGATTTTCTTTTTAAGCTGGACAATAAATTGATGTTTCTGGATGGTCGTATGTAGAGGGGGGTATAAGATAAAGATTAGCAAATTCTACCTTAAAAAATGTTTTAGTAGCTCAACAGGAATAAGGAGGTTTAACAACTTTCAAGGGAATTCCAGATTGACATTTTAAGGGGAAAATGGGCCCTTGTTCTAAGTTGAAGTGAACAAAAACGGCTATAAATTGATGTGCAACTTACAACATTCCAGGGGTTAAAAATAACTGGTGGAGATGTACTTCTTTAGTGTGATTCTTTAGATACAACTTTTACCTTTGACGTAGTTTTAATGTCAGAAAAATGTGTAGTGTGTGTGTTGGGGCTGGACTTGCTGACCCTTCAGTTAGCTCTAATTTTTGGCACCTCTTTGTAATTGTAATGCCTTTGTTAAGTGACCAACCATGTTGAATGCAGTTTGTGATCTGGAGATTTAATGGTCTTCCAGGGAAGGGGGATGTGCAGCCCCTGAAGGTGTTGAAACCCTGATGTACAGAGCCAGTGGGATATGGGGTACCATACCTTACCAGGAACTGGTTCCTTCTGTTCAAAAGAACGCCTTCTCCAAAAGGGAGTGTGATAAGAAGTATGGATCTGAGTTCATGGTTACCATGTTCACCCACTGCTGTGTTAAAAATCACTTTGAGTAGAATAACCCCAGAGGAACATATGTAGTACCTAATACTAATCTGTTAGTCACCTTTGTGGGGAAGCCAGGACCACTCTAGGACCACTTTTGACTGTGGCTTAAGCAGTTCAGTTGCTGCATCTGCCGGTGCACCACGAGGTGGGTGAGTGTGACATTCTGTGAGGAGGAAAGTATTTACCTGGGAGATAGACAGGGTAACCTGCCCCTCCTACCCGCTTCTTGAGTTTGGAGGGGGGAGCTTTTTTCCTCCTCCCTGGCTAGGGGAGTGAGGAGGGCATTTACCTTTTTTCATTCTTTCCTTGTTTAGCCAGCTCTCCCTTTTGTCCTGAGCTTCTTCCTAAGACCCTCTCCTATCCTTTGGCTCTTTGATAGGAAAAATCACATCATGGGTTACCAGCCATGCACTTGAGCATGTACACACACACACACACACACACACACACGTGCACATTTTCCTTCATTTCCAGGTCCTCTATTTCAGGGCAGCCCATTCTCCTCTGGACTCAGTTGTAAGTACAAAATAGTCGCACCTTTGGCCAGTGATGTCAGTTGCCTACAGGTTCCATGTGTAAGGCCTTCATGAAGTGTTACTTTCTACATATACTGGGAAAGCGTTTGTCAGGCTCTGCAGACTGGTTTTTAGTGAAGCAGATTCTTTGAGTATTTATTTCTTTTGGAAGGTGGAACTTTACCCAAAGTGGGAGTTAGCCTTGCTCAAAATACATGTTTTATGGTAGATGGTAATTTGACCCTCCTGCTGGCGGCAGTTCTCCTTCAGCATTCTAAAACCCATTCAGGTTATATCTTCTTAAAAATAGTTGATTTCTGTGTTTACATGAACTGGTCCTTGGAGACAAATGTTCTGTTTTAAAGATTTCCATGACAGCCTCTTTTCCTGAGATGGAGAGACTGGAGGTGATTCATCCGTACCATGTGGAGTCACAAGGAGTGTTTCTCAGTAGCTCAAGAAGCCATGTACTGTATAGTGTTTTTCAGAATATCAACTTATGTTCTTCAGATGCTTTTCTTTTTTTAATGGTGAAGGAAAAGTATAATTTGGGATTCCACAGTGCCTTGCATATAGTAGGCGCCCAATAAGTACTTGTTGAAGCATACCTAGTTTCCCAAGTCCTCATCTCTTGCAGTGATCAAGACATCTTTCTCCTCTGAAGGGCTTGGCAGTTGTGGCTAAAAAAATAAACAGTATCATTATTTGCTTGAAATCATATATACAGTTTGTATGAATTTCAGTATGTTGCCAAGACATGATCTTTTTCTTATTGTATTTTCTGTAAATATTTCTGGCACTGAACTGTAAAGTAAAGATAAAATGTACATATGAAGGTGTCTCCATGTCCCCTCACCTCCTGTGTTTATCCTCGTCGGTTAGGGAAGAAGGCCCAGAGGGTTGTTTGTATTTATGCCAATCCTTTATCCAGAAGAAACCCATGGATATTGAATGTAATACATTTAGTCAATTAAATTTTAAGGAAATTCTTATCTAATAACTGTGTGTGTGCTCTTGGTTACAGGCTGGGGCTTTGCCTCCTGTGTGGGTGCTCCTAACTTACCCTTTCTGGGGGTGTCTGCTCAGCTTTGGCTGCCCTTCATAATTGAGATTTGCAGAGTTTAGCCTTGGTTTTGTGGAGTTTCATAAAATACTCAAAAGTTGGACTAATTATAAAAGTATTTGGCCTTCTATGCTGGAAGGAACTTGTGTACTTAAACTGACAGAAGCTCATCTTACGAAGGCTGGGAGTTGCTAAGGGCGGGGTGGCCCTGTGTCCTGGGAGCAAGGAAGTCCCAGCCATGCTGTCTGCTTACAGAAAATCGGAGTCCTCCCAGAGCTGGACAATCAGAAAATGGGAAGATGTGAAGGATGCTGTCCCCTGCCATCCACTGCCCCTTGGCACGGGGTAGTTGGAGAGGTTCTGTGGGGTGGGTGGACCACAGCAATGAGAGCCGTTGTGGTGCATGCCTCTGCCAAGAGCCGCCCCTCTGACCTGGCACAGAGGCAGTGCGGCATGTGTCCCACCCCCTGAACTGGGCCTGGGAGCTGGACTGGGAGCTACCTCTGCAGTGTGTACTCACGCCTGCTCTGCCCACTCACCACAGGACCTCCAGCTGGGCCTAGTGGCCAGGGAAGCTGACTGCACAGTGGCCCTGTTTTGTTGTCTAGAAAGGTTTTGTATTCAGAAAATGTGTGTATAAGCCTTTCGCACCTATGCTGCTCAGCTCTCTGACCCCAACCCCTTCAAGACTCCATGCCAAGAAGTCACCCCCAGCCCTGACCACCCGCTCCTGATCTTGGACTCTGGGCCCTGGGTCTGGCACAGCCAGCTAGGGCACCATTCTTCTTGGATGCACATTCCAATGCTATTTTCCTAGACTTCTTCTGGGCGCTCTAGCCCACAGCTAGGCAAGGACTCCCTCAAAACCAAGCCCCGGCTCTCTTCACCTCCCTCACACGATTTTTTTCCCGTGGCTGCCCCCACACACCCTTTGCTCTAAGTTGGTGCCTTCTTCTAAGGGGTCTTCTACACTGTGTCTCCCCCTAGGTCTACTACCCATTTCCTGCTGCTGCTGTCCCAAGTCTAGAACCAGGTCTGCCTGATTTTCAGCTGATGCTTGTAAACCATAAGGTGCCATGGTCTCAGAATCAAATCTGCATCAGAATCACACTGGCTGCTCATCAATGTGTTGAGTCTTGAACCTCATTCGTACCATAGGCCCCCACCCCGCCTCAGAGGTCTGACTGATCGGGGTGAACCTAGGAATTGGCATGCTGCTTTATTACTTTCTAGCCACCCACCCACCCCCCCGCCCCCACCTGCTGGCAGGCACTGAGGTAGTGTCCCAGGATCCTCTTAGAGAATACCCTGCAGCAGCCACTCCTCTGTTGGGCTTCCCTGTGCCTATCAGGCTCCCAGCCTGACTCAAGCCCCTCCCTCCAGTTTAGGGGCTGTCGGGCCGTGGGATGCCCAGAGCCTCCTGCCATGGTCTGGCGTGTGGAGGTTTACTAAATAATGAATGAATGAGGAGTGAAGGGGGAGAAGATAAGAGTGACATTGGGGAGTATTCTGCCCACCTAGGAGATGCACCTTTAGCTGGGCTCAGTGGCTCATGCCTGTAATCCCAGCACTTTGGGAGGAAGAGGTGAAAGGATTGCCTGAGCCCAGAGGTTCAAGACCAGCCTGGGCAACTTGGCGAGACGTTGTCTCTACAGTAAATCAAAAAATTAGCTGGGCGTGGTGGCACACACCTGTGGTTCCAGCTACTTGGAAGGCTGAGGTGGAAGGATTCCCTGAGCCCATCAGGTTGTGGCTGTGGTGGCCATCAGTGTGCCACTGCACTCCAGCATGGGTGACTACAACTCAAATAAATAAATAAATGTATATATATATAACACCTTTAGAAGTTCTTACTGAAAACCCTAATAAAGAGAGGTGCAGAAGCTTCCAGATTAAATAATAGTCATTTATTGAGGAATAGAGGATATGTTTTAAACAAACGTTGTCTGAAAGAAGGGGACTTCCTGGGCCCTTTTCTGGAACTCCCAGTTTTTTATTTGACTACATGTCAGAAAGTTTTAAAGTGGCAGCCCAGTAACCCACCCAGCCCAGCCTGATAGTATTGCCAACAATGCTTTAATAAAGTTTGATCTAATGTTTTGAATTTGGGATATTTGACATAAGAAATCCTCGCCTTTTGACTCTCTTGGGAAGGTTGAGTGTTCTGGCAATACTGGATGCACATTTCCTTCGCAGCAGTCATCAGCTGGAGCTACTTCAGCGGTTGCTTTAGCTACGGCAAGCCCTGCCAGTGTTCTGCAGTCCCCGATGCCTCCACTAAGTGTGGATATGGGCACATGCAGCTAGAATGGCAGGACCTGGGGACCTGGCAGGCTCCTGGAGGTATTTGTGACCTCAGGTACATGAATGCCCATCTGGGGCACTTTTTGTTTTATCCTATTTTTCTAACTTACAGAATCATTTCCATCTTCTAAGAAAGAGGGTCACGGAGGGTGTTGCATAAACAGAATTCCAGCTACTGAACTGGGATTCAAATTCAGGCCGGCCTGCCTGGGAGCCAGGACTGTTATTCTCAGCTGAATGACCTCCCTACCCCTTTTTTCACCCATTCTTCCCTGACAACTCTCCTTCAGGGTCTCCCCTGTAGGCTTTGCCTGGAGGATACTGTGACTTCCTTGTTACATCACACCTCAGTCACAATTGGGCTGAAAGCAGAGCATGGCCCAGCATGCCAGTTCCCCAGGGGCAACCCTGCCTGCCCAGCCCAGGCCCAGCTTAGCCACACGTGCGCCATGAAGTACCCTTTGGTGCCGCTGGTGAACAACCTCACGTTTTCTTTTCTGGTCTGGCTCTGCCTCCCTGTGAGTTTGCTGTTGTTCCTGTTGGTCGTCTGGCTACACTTCTTACTTAGCCAAGGTGAGCTTCTCACCCACCCAGGCGGGGACCAAGTCCTGGAGCTGGGCAGGAGGCTCAAATAGGCCAGGGGTCTCAAAACAACTGCCAAAAAGGGGGTTTCGTTCAGGCATTTTAATTGCTGGCAGATACAAGCAGTCACTGTAAGAGAAAAGGATTGATCTGGTTGTTTAGGATTTCTTAACTTTAGAGTTCAAGAGTGTGTCCCTGAGTTTGTAAAGCAATTCGTTTGTGTGCGTGTCTATAGCACATATGATCTTTTGTACAAATTAGAGGTGGCCCCTCTAGGCAGATGAATTAGGAAAAGGTGCCTCTTCTGAATACAGCTGGGGCACAAGGCTTCATGAGCAGAGCCTGGGCTGGATTTCAGCCCACCTACCTTTGCTGCTTTTGTGCCATAAACAACTTGCACGATGGGTTGCCACAGTCTCCAGCGTTGTTCAGGTATCCAGAGACCCCTTGCACTTTCTGCCTAGACCATATGTCAGAGAGGACCTGTCGTCTCCAAGACACAGGACCATGGAAGCCAACTGACATTTGTCCTGACCTCAGTAAGAGGGGCGAAGCTGCCATGAGGGAAACTGGTGGGCCCAGATGTGGCCAGCCACATGGCAGGAATGATGCTTCTGTGCTTCCAGCATCTGCCCCTGGGCATTGTCTTCAGCCGGAGCCTTGTTCCGGCCCGCTTGGCCTCCTGCTCCAGCTCCTTAGCTCCATGGCCTCTGGCCAGCTAGACGGGGGACATGCTGCCGGCTCTGATCTGGTGTTCTAAGGCAGGGTGAGCAAGCTCCTCTGTCCCCCACTGGACTCATGATACCCAATGCAGGAGCTGGTGATTGTGTAACTACTGGGAGTTCCAGAAAAGAGCCCAGGAAGTCCCCTTCTTTCAGACAACGTTTGTTTAAAACATATCCTCTATTCCCAGGGTGAGCCACAGCCCTCCCTGAGAGGTATAACCCGGGCATTAGGCATGGCAGTTGGTGGGAAGTGGAAGATTTGTTTGTGTACTGGCTGTAAAAGTTGCCTCTCTGGCGTCTAGAAGACGGTTCAGTCCGGGCTCAGTGGCTCAGCCTGTAATCCCACACTTTGGGATTACACTCGCCGAGGTGAGTGAATTGCCTGAGCTTGCGGGTTCGAGACCTGCCTGGGCAACTTGGCGAGACCTCATCAAAAAAAATTAGCCAGGCGTGGTAGTGCGCGCCTGTAGTTCCAGCTTCTTGGAAGGTTGAGGCGGAAGGATTGCCGGAGCCCAGCAGGTCGAGGCTGCGGTGGCCGGGAGCGTGCCACTGCACTCCAGTCTGGGCGACAGAGTGAGACTCCAACT
>NW_007246482.1:640592-652583 GCF_000164805.1 Carlito syrichta
AAAAAAAAAAAAAAAAAAAAAGACGGTTCAGATTTCAGCCTTGCTTCTTAATAGTTCTTAATAATAGCTAACCTCCTTTGAACACTGACTATATACTAGGTCTTGTGTTAAATAGAATAATCCTGTGAAGTCATCTTATGTTACAGTTGAGGAAACTGAGGCTTGCCGAGGAGATGCAACCTGCCCAAAGTCACACGCTTATGAAGTACTTCAGAGAACCAGTTGTCTGCCCTCAAATCCCAATTCTGCCACCTCCTCCGCTATGTGACTTGGGCAAGTCCTCCCAGATCCTTAGTTTTCTCACCTACAAAATGGAGATAATAATAGTATCTGCCCTTTGGGGTTGTGCAGGGCACACGGTACACAAACACACGTGGCACATGGAAGGTGCTTGTAGGCGGAGATCATCATTGGTCAATGTCAGTGTTGTCGATGGTGTGGAAATGTATGGACAGCTGCTCTCGAGCGAGATACTCACCTCCGTGGGGCCGCTGCTGCAGGATTCATCTCCAGCAAATCATGCTCCTGGAGGCCCTGCCTAAACCTGTCACAGAACTTACCCTGCCCCAACCTCTCCTCAGACTTTCTCCTGAGAGTCTGTTTGCTCACTGGTGTGTCACGTGGCATTTTGAAATAAATCCTTTGTTAATTTTGCAGTGAAGAGAAACCACCCTTAAAATAAGATGGGCGGTCCTTCCTCAGAGTTTCTGTCTCCTCAGAATGCTCAGTATTATGAGTGAATTTTGCCCTGTGCTGGGAACTGGCTCAAGCCCAGGGTCTGGGCCTGCCAGGGTTTGTCAGGGCCTAGGGGCTCAGGACACCCAGCCCTGGTTTTTATTCTGTTGTGAATCTTTTTATTGGAATCCATTTGGCCTGAATCCAGTATGAGAGGTAGACAGGAGTAGCTCTGCCGCCCCCTCTCCGCCCTTCTCACCCCCACTCCTGCTTGGCTCAACCTGGTGGTCTCAGCGACCGGAAGAAAGAGGGTTGAGTATGGGGTGCCCACAGGATGTACTTTCCCGAGTTGGAAGGGCAGCTGGGGGGAGGGAAGAAGAGTTGCCCAGTAAGACAGGCACTGAGGTAAGAAAGGAGGATGGCAGCTCAGCTCCTGGGGAAGATGGCCGTTGGGGACAGTGCTGACTTCCGGCCATGACATGGGGAGGGAGGATGGAGCCACAACACCACTAAAGGGGTAGATGCTCTGCTGCTGCTGTTTGCAACTTGAAAAGAGTTTTCAGAAAGAAGGAGGGAGACCTCCAAAGTGCTGGGTTTAGAACTGAACAGGAGTGGCCCAGCAGGCCATGCCTGTCAAGGCTCCTGTCCCCGTCACAGTGGGCCTTGGGGCAAGACATCCAGCTCAAAGCTACCTTTAGACACCCTGACTCCAAACAAATGCACCCAAGGGAACCATGAGGCAGGGAGGCTGAACCAGAGTTCAGTATCACCGCTCCTGACTGTGAGCCCAGACAAGTCATTTCACCTTTCTGAGCCTTCCTCATCTGCAAAATGTCAAAAGTGCTAGTGATTGCTTTTAAGAAGTTGTTAAGAGGATTAAATAAGAAAATGTATGTAAAATACTTAGCACACAGTATATATTCAAAAAATAATCATTCTCTCTAGTGAAGAACAGTCAGTCACTTCATGCCATACTGATTTGTGAGTCATAATAATTGCCAACACTGCCGAAGGCCTGTGCTAGGCCCTGTGCTGTGTTTCACGTGTCTTCCTGCAGTTAGCTCTCATCCCCGAAGATGCTATCATTATGCCCATTGCACAGATGAAGACGTCGAGGCTCAGCCTTTTCTGTCTCCTGCTCTTGCTCTGCAAAATGAGGCTCTAGCCAGCCTTCTCCACGTCTCTGCAGCCAGTGAAACAATGGAAGAGTTTAGTCAGAAAAGATATCTTCCCCATGCCCTCCCCTTCTTCACCTTGCCTTCCCAAGGTGAGCCATGTGAGCAAACTCATGCACATGCTTTATAACATATGTGGGCTTTCAAAAAAATAGTGGGAGGGCAGTATTTGTTATTTCTTCAGAGATCCTGTTACATTTCTCTGCAGTTAGCTTGTACTATACCATGGATATCCTATAAGTTAAAAGATCCAGATACAATGCAATCACTTTCATAGCTTTGTGACAAGTCATTTGACACATGAATCAGGTCTCCATGTGGTATGACTGCCACACAGAACTCTCGTGGAGAATATGCACAGTTTCCAGGTATTTATGTGTAGTTTGTGTGTGTGTGTGTGTGTGTGTGCGCGCGCGTGCGCTTCACTACAAAACCGTGCTGCATTGGAGATCACTGTACCTGTGTAGTCAGATATTTGTTAATGAATGGACAAGTGGATGAATGTATGTGTTACGGCTCAGTCCAATAATCGGCTGCTTTCTCTCTCAGCCAATCAAAGAGCATGAGAGGCAGAAGCTGGGAGAAAATGGGCATTTATTCTGAAAATTAGGTAACGGAACCGTTTCGGGTATTGATCAAAAAACTTGTTCACTGAGGCAAATTTTGCATTCAGTATTCATAGCTAAAACAGGCAATGTCTTATCTTCTTCAACTATTGATTAACAGTGTCTCTGTGTCTCATGGCCATACCCAGAGTTCCTTTTTTAATCAGCGTTTACTCTTCTTAGCACCTATTGGCATCAACCAGTATCTAGACTAATAGTCTTGCTTTTTTAAAACAATCCCGGAGTGATCCTTTCCTGTTTAGTTATAATAGCAAGCTCTGGTTCACATATGACCTAACTAATGATTGCATAAGACAGGAATCTAAACTGAATGCCATAATGAGGTTTGCATTTAAAGAAATGAGTACACTCCAAAGGTTTCAGGGAGTGTCCATCAAGTCTATATCTCTATCTTGTGAAGTTCTTTTAAAAGACATGTAATTTTTTCATTTCTCATGGGCATCTGCTTTCTCCAGCACCAGCTTGTTAGATAAATTGGCCTTCCAAACCAGTGGGCAAGGCCATGCTAGCCCAAAAAAGTGGGGGTTACATTCCAAGGGCAGTGAGAGGGAGAGAAAAAAAACCTCTCAGTTCAAGCAGTTTATGTTCAGCTTGGTCTTAACTACACAAATAAGATTTTTTTAAATAACCAAAATGATCTCTTCTTAGCCTATTACATATGGATGGGTCAATGACTGTGTCTCCTCAATGCCTCCTCCTGGACCACACCCAACACAGGAAGTCATATGCTCACCTCTGGGGTCCTTTCCCCATAAGATGTCTGTGGCCACTTTCCAAGTCACTGATCCCTGGTCACCATTTAAGACCCTGAAGTATTTCTAAGGTTTCTGGGCTAGCCTTAGACAAGGCTACGGGGATACCCAGACCTGACAGGGAACTTCTTCCGGGTCAGAGAAAGGAGGCAGGATGTGACCACCCCAGGGACCTGGTCTTGTATCTCCACAGACCCAGAAGAAAATGACTCCCATTTATGCTTGGATTGGGGGCCCTGGAGCAAAGGCCCAGCCGAGTTTTGCTGGAAGGGGACACTCTGAGGCTGAGAGGAGAGGCTTGGCTGGTGAGCCTGTTCTGCCAGGTAAGGCCTTTCTAGGGGTGGCACCGACAGGGGCTGCCTGGGGGCTGCCTAGGGCCTGCCCAGAGCCTTGGGCAGCCACTGTGCGGGTGAGCTAGGTGCCTCTGCCATCTTGGAGGTGTGCTCCCCCAGCCATGCCGGGGTACTGCTCTCTTCGCCATGAGAGAGCCCTCGCCTCATTGTGGGGGAGGCCTGTTTCCACCCTGTCGGAATATCAGCCTCCAAGAAGAGTCCTTACCAAGTCCCCGCCCTTCCCTCCATGACCTCACCTCCCACCACACTCCTGAGGGTCTTTGACAGATGGTTCCCTCAGATGTCTGCTTAGTGCACTATTGCACCTCTAAGGGCTTGCTCCCATGTCACTGCTTCAGAAGGGCTCCCCGTCCTCCCACCCTATTTGGTATTGCAGCACCCCCCACCCCACCTGTGTCGTGCCTCCCACTCTGCTCTTCTTTTGCCATAGTACTTACCACCTTCGAACATGCCACGTCATGGGTGTATCCAAAGCCCCAAAGCACTGCCTGACACACAATAGGGGTTTGAGACATACTTGGAGAAGGAATGACATGATGCAGAAAATGATCATGGCTGATATTCGTTGGGGCATCAATAGGTACCAGGAACTATGCGAAGCACTGCCCCCTCACCAGCTCATTTATGAAGTCCTGTGAAGAGGGTGTTATTTTCACCTCCATTTACAAGTGAGAACCTGGGAGTCAGGGCAGTTAGAGTGCCCGAAGCGACGGAGCTCTTGCACCCATGAACACCTAGGAGCCCTCAGCCATGCCAGCAGGGTTAGATGCCATCTCTATATCAATGGCCCCAAGATGTGTGTATCTCACACTGAACACTGATCTGTCTGCTTGACACCCTCTCATGTCTACGATGGGAGCCTTGCTTCTCGTTGCTTCTCGGCAAAGCAAAACACAATACCCAGCTTCCACCATCTCCATCTCCATGAACAGCACCACCATTGACTGATCCAGGTGCTTGAGCCACAGCCTGGGAATCAGCCTTCACACCTTTCCCTCCCCACTCTAATCTCCAATCCTCGTGTGTCCACTTCTCTCTGTCCCATGGCCATCAGAGCCTGCCCTACTTCAAAGTTGGCTCATGCAGTGTGTTCACTAGTCTATCACTGCCCCCTGCTTTTCTGAGGGAGAAGGCGAGTGAGGAGGGCTCCTCACTTAACCTCAGTTGCAGTGATTCTTAACCTTTTTGGGTCATGACTTTGAAGGCCCTTTCCCCAGAAAAGCTCACTGCTAGGCATGCACTCAGAGGTGTGTGCACGGGGCCAGCTCCATGAATGTGTAACCTGCAGTCACACGAGGTCCCAGGCACAGGAGGTCTCGTTCTTGGTTTAAGTTTTGCTGCTGCTGTCTTGGCATTCTTAATTTTCTGTCAAGGAGCCCCATGTATTTGTTTGCTCTGGGCCTCATAAATTGTGTAGCCTGTCTTGTTTTTGTACAATTGGTGGGGTGAGAAAACAAGATTTCCAGACTCTGCTCAAGAACTCTGTCCCATTACCTAGGACCCTTCCCACCACTCACCCAGCTGTCCCTTTCTCACTCTTCCATTCTGATGTTATCCCCAGACCCAACCTTCTGTGTATTTCTGGCTTGGCCCTCCTGGATTCAACTGGACTGTGGTAATAGCCACAGTGGATGGCAGAAATTCGCCAGGGAGGGAAGAGGACTTTGTCATCCGAGGAAACTTCTCTCCAGATGGGCGTACGGGAGCCTCTAGAGGAACCAGCTGTCCTCCAACGCAGGAGACCTCCAGGCCCTCCCAGGAGGAGCCCAGGTCTGGAAAGGCATTGGAGTGTGTCCATGGGGGAAGTTGGCCAGCTGGATTCAGAGATCCCTCAAGCAGGGCCAGGCCAGAAAGTGCAGGTCCACACAGAGGAAGCCAGGAACTTTCCGCACTTGGCAGCCGTGGGCCCCAGGTCCCTCCCTGGTCCTGACTAGGCTGTCTCTGACTTTCTGCCTGACCTCCTCCTTCTGTTCAAAGGGGAGGGGCACTTGCTCTGAACTTCCATTCTCTGATTTTTCAAACTCACTCCTTGATTGGACTTCATGTTGATTTAACAACAAATATTCATCTTGTAAATACTTATGGAGTGTCTGCCATATGCATATTTATAACAGGAATAGCTCATGTTTAATGAGCACTTACTGTGCGTGTCACGCACTTTTCTATGTGATTTAACCCTCGCAAGATTTTGAGTTGGGGTCTTTCACTACCTCTGTTTTACAGAAGGGGGAACTGAGGCACAGAACAATCAAGTGCTTGGAGTCGCACTGGCAGAGCTGGGCTTGAGCCAGGCCCTCTGACTCCAGAACAGGACCCACTCCGCTGTGCTGATTTTTTGCTTGGGTGCTGGGGGAGAGATGGTGGGTAGAGGCGTGAGGTTGACGGGACAGCAGGGGTGATGGAGGTACAGGGGACAGGCCCTCCCAGACGTCACCTGAGCGTCCTCTTTATCCCCTCTTTCTTCCTCATTCCACACACATCCGCTACCCCAAGGCATTTCAGATACCTCCAAAGGAGAGGGAATAGAATCCAAAGGAGAGGGAACACAGCCTGAATTATCAGCTTGTCTCCCAGCCTCTGGCCTCTCAGTCTGGGGTCTCTGCCATTTCTGCCCTGTTGTAATGATCCATCCGAAGCACAGATTAGAACACGCCCCTCCCCTGCTTCGAGCCTGCTGTGGCTCGCTGTTGTCCCTCACGGAAGTCTGAGCTCCTCATCAGGGGTCGAAAGCCACCCTTTGGGATCTGAGCCCCCCTGAATCCTGGATGAGGTTTCTGTTCTTACCAGCAGGCTGCAGGGAGCATCTCGGGACTTAATCCTTGCACACGAGTGTGTTTCTGTCCAGAGGCTGTGTTCTGAAAGGAGAAACTGCAGAGTATAAGATATGTGCGTTTACACCTTGCAGGTAGCTACCAAGTTGCCCACCACAGTTTGGCAGGCACCAAGTGTGCATTAGAAGAACCTGCTCCCAATCCTGGGCATCATGGGACAGCCCCAACACACACACACACACACACACACACACACACACACACACACACACACACACAAGCTTGCTCGTTCTGTCTTTCTCATACACACACACACACCACACTCACATGCTCTCTCACCCACTCACACATACTCTTTCAGACACACATTCACAACACTCACACACTCAGACATGCACACTCTCTCTCACACACAACTATTTCCACATGAGCTCTGCTCTGGATGTATCTTTGTCAATGTGGAGTTTCCCTGGGAGCCATAGGTGTGGCGTTGGATAAACACCTGGTGACAGCCTCCCTGTGGCTGAAGCTTCTCCATGGCATCATCTGGCGTTTTCTCCAGCTGCCTATTCCATGGAGTCTCCATGAACTGTTCACTTGGCCATGACTGCCCTCTGCTGTCAGGGCTGACGGAGCTCTGGCGTGGTGTCCAGCCTCCCTGCTCACCTAGAAAAGTTGGTGCACCCCCGGTCCCTTGCCCCAGCTGCCCTAGAAGGGTGGACCCTGAGGGGAGGATAAGCACAACCAGGCCCTGCTCCGGGGGCTCTGGGAGGATGTCAGGCAGTGCTCCCCGGGCACTGTGGGAGAGGGCAGATGGCAGCTCCTGGGGCCTGGGCAGGTGAGCCGCTCCGGATGGCAATTGCTGGGGTATGTGGGTACATTCCCTGCTTTGGGTGGGGGGCTCATTCCCTGGGCCTTTGAGGGTGAATGGGTGCCCCATTCTGGTACTCACACACACACAAACACACACACACGAGACGTGTGTGACTGGTAAACACATCCGGTGGCCCTCTAGTCACGGCTCCCAAGACACATCGTCTCCAGCTAGCAGCCATGGCTGTGCGCACATTGCCTGACGGGATCCTATAACAGCCCTGTGAGCTGTGTTGTTCTTCCATTTTCAGAGGAGGAAACTGAGGTTCAGCTAGGAAGTGACCCATTTTTCTGACTCTTTTTTTCTTTTTAAGAGATGGAATCTTACTCTGTCCCCTGGCACAATCACAGTTCACTGTAGCCCCGAACTCCTGGACTCAAGGGATCCTCCCGCCTCAACCTCTTGAGCAGGTGGGGCCACAGATGTGTGTCACCACACCCAGCTAATTTTTACAATTTTTTTTGGAAGGAGTCTTACATGTTGTACAGGCTGGTCTTGAACTCCTGGTCTCCAACAATCCCAAGGTGATGGGATTACAGGCAGGAGTCACTGTAATTCCTAGCCCATTTTTCTGACTCCTAACTGAGATGTGTATCTCAGATCCGCAGTAATACCCCTGGCTCTTCTAGACTCAAATCATGCAGCTTAAGTTTCTACCGGCGATGTCTATAGGAAACACACGTAAACTCAGGACAATTAACATGTGTCTCCAGTTGAGGAGCACAGGGAACTGGAAGGAAAGCCCCCTGCATAACCTGGGGTGCCGCAGGGGGTATCAGCAGTGCAGGGTCCATCTGACCATCTGTGGCTCTCGTTCAACCCAGACCCCTTGTCACAACACAGCTCCCAGGCACACCCTTATTTTCCACCCTTGAACCTGTGGCCACAGGCCCAGACCCCAAGTGCAACCCCTCAGGCTCCCGTCACCCTTGAACCTCGGTGTCCTCATCTGCAAAATGGGGCCAGACCCCTCTATAGCAGCTTCCTGGAGTTGCCATAACAAAGAATCACAAAGCGGCTGGCTTAGAACAATGGAAATGCATTGTTTCACACTTCTGGAGGCTGGAATCCAAGGTCAAGGTGCTGGTAGCGCCGTGCTCCCTTTGAAGCCTATAGATCCTTCCTTTCCTCTTCCAGCTTCTGGAAGCTCCAGCACTCCTTGGCGTATGCAGTGCCACCCCGGTCTCTGCCTCTGTCATCACATGGTATTGTCCCTGTATGTCTTCATGTCATTTCTCTTCACATGTATGTGTTTCTATGCCCAGCACCCCCTTTTTTTCATAAGGATGTCCCATCACATCAAATCAGAGCCCACCATCACGACCCCATTTTAACTTGGTTACCTTTGTCAAGGGGGTTAGAACTTCAGCATATTTTGGGGGGGACACAACTCACCCATAACAGCCTCTCATGAGGTGATTGTGGGGGTTGAATGTGGTGATATATAAAGCTTTGAGCATGGGGCTAAATTGCTGCTGAAAGAAAAAGCTGAGCACCTAGAACAGTGTACCTCATGTTCCAGGCACTGTTGAAGTGCCTGGTGTGTATTATCCCACTGAAACCTCACAACAACCCCTCAAGACAGGCAAGATTTTCATTTAAATGATGAAGCGGCTGTGACTCAGACAGGTTAAGGTATTTGCCTGAAGTCACACAGCCAAAGTGGCGGAGCTTAGGATCAACCCCAGGCCCATGGGTCTCCACTGCATCACACGGGGTAGGGAGCGCTGTAGTGGGGAGTGGAAGCAGCTTGGCTGGATCACAGGCTGCTCAGGGAGGTGCTGGCGGGAGGCCAAGGTGCAGGGCCAACAGGTCGGAGTCACTTCTCTGTGACCTAACCGGCCTGGCCGATACTCCAGGGTTGGGCCAGGGCCCCAGGGGCTGAGGAATGTGGCCTGCGACACTGACTTCTCCAAGCTCCATTCAGCATAGAGGCAGTTATCCAGGAGGCCAAGAGGCGATACTTTCTTAAAGAACTCCAAAGTGTGGCTCTCCCAAGAGTCAGGCTACTCTCTCTCCCTTCTTGCTTTCTTCCGAGGGGTTCCCTGCCCCTAAGAGAAGGGACGTGGGGCTAGAGTTTCAGCTCTGGACTCGAAGTTCATTTACTCAGGTAATGACTTGTTTACTCAAGTGTTTATTTATTCACTTGTTTACTTATCCAACCATTCACCTAATTGCTCACTGCTTTGTTCATTCATTCGCGCAATCACACATTCATGTACACAGCCATTCCCTCGCCCACCTACCCATCCACCCACCCCCATTCATTCATCCACTCTCCTCCCATGCAATTGCCTTCCCATCCATCCCTCTTGTCCACCTATTTTCCCATCCAACTATTTGTTCTTTCTTCCTCCCATCTATCCAGCCCTCAATCCATTCATTCTGCCCTTTATCTACCCATCATCCACCCACCCATTCCTCCAACATTTTATTTCTTCCATCTATCCATCCCTCGATTCATTCATCCTTCTCTTTTTCTATGCACTCATCTATCCACCCTCCATCCATCCATCTATCCACCCTCCATCCATCCATCTATCCACCCTCCATCCATCCACCCACCCATCCATCCCATCTATCCACCCTCCATCCATCCACCCACCCATCCATCCAACTATCCACCCTCCATCCATCCACCCACCCATCCATCCATCCGTCCACCCTCCATCCATCCACCCACCCATCCATCCATCCATCCAACCCTCCATCCATCCAACCTTTTATTCTGTCTCCCATCTATCCATCCATCAATCCGTTCATCTTTCCTTTTATCTACCCATCGTCCAGCCATCCATTCCTCCATCCATTCATTCAGTCTCCTATTGCTTCCTCCCACCTATCCGTCCATCAATTCATTCATCCTTCCCTTTATCTACCCACCCATCCACCCCTCACCCATTCCTCCATCTGCCCACCCACCCCATCCATTCAGTCCTCCAACCATTCATCCAATCTTTTACTTCTTCCTCCTATTTATCCTTCCATCAACCCATTCATCCTTCCATTTATCTACCCACCCATCTACCCCTCACTTGTTCTTCCAGCCATCCACCCACCTATCCATTATCCACCCATCCATTTCTTCATCCAACCATCCAATCTTTTCTTCTTTCTTCCATTTATCCATCCATCCACTCATCCATTTCTCTATTCATCAACTCACCATCCATCCATCCTTCCATCCACCCAACCTCTATTAAGCAACTACCATGTTTCCCGCACAAAGATCCTTATGGCTCCCAAGGTAGTTTCATACACTTTCACTGTAATTCAGCTTACATGATGGGATCCCAGCTCCTCTGCCTCCCAGTGGTAGTGTGGTTTCATTGTTTCCGCTTCAGGAAGAGGCTCAGGAAAAGTGGACAGGTGGTTGTCTGCTCTGCGCCAGTCTGCATGTTTGAGCCAGTGACAGCCACCTAAGACTTGGGTTTCTGAAGGCCCTCCGTCCTGTGGGTCTTTCCCATCTTTTGATGCCAAGACCATGTACAGTCCCGGGCACTGTGGCTCCTATGGGGTGATATCTCCAGTTTCTTGAGCCCTACTTATTGCCTCCCCTAGGCCAGAGCAGAACTCCAGACTGTGGTGACCCGTGGACTTTGGGTCCTTGAGAATAACCTGGGCTCTCTTCTTAAAGGCAAATATATCACCTGGAAAATTCACTGACACCCAGAGCCTTAGATGAGGGCCAGGCAGGCCAAGGCAGTCTGGAAGAGATCGTGGTACTCTGGCCTGGCCAAAGAGCAAGAGCAAGGACTGTAACAGATGCAGGAAACAGGACACAGCTGGGGAAGCTGGCAGCGAATGTTCCTCACACACCCCTCCGTGCCCCACTTCACCTTAGCTGGCACCTCCTCTGCACCTGGAAGCCCCTCCCCACTCCCCACCCCTGCCTGACACCCAACCTCAGTTATCCTCTAGGCTGAGAAGCTGCCTCTGTCAGGAAACCTTCCTGCAGCCCCCCATCCTGTTCTTCACTTCCAGACATTAAGGTGGCAGCCCCAAGATCTGACAGAGCTCCATAAGTCGTTGCTGAATGAATGCATGAGTTCCCATTTCACAGATGAGGGAATTCAGTTCCCAGGCTTTCCCCAGCCAGCTCCTCCTTCACATTCAGCCAGGAGGCCAATTCCTAGGAGGCCCTCTGGACCTCTCCCTCCCCTCCTTAGTGCCCTCCCAGTGGGCCTCAAGACCTCCTCTTTCCACATCCTGACACCTTCCTGCTTGCTTGTTTTCTGTCTCCTAAGGAATGTCACCATGCCCATTTCACAGAGGAGGAAACCAAGGCTCAGAGAAGCCTCAGAAGGAATGGCCAAGCCAGGGCGAAGACTCCGGTCCTGACCACTTTTTTTACACCCATATTATCCAGGCACTTTATTCATTCGGTTTTACACTAAAACGGGTTGGCTGTAGGCAATAACAGTGGCCATGGAAATAATACGCCGTGTCTGTTTTTTGTTGTTGTTGTTTTTTATATTAATCAGTATTTTTTATTATGGTTTTGTGGGGTACGGTTAAGGGTTAGGTGTATAACTACGTTTCATTCAGGCACCGTGTTGATAAGAGGTGTTTTCCCATCCCCCGACAGATATTTGCTACTGTTAATCCCATCCCCCTCCCCCCCCATCGTTTTCCAGTACCGTCAGTCATGTTCTTATGGTATTGCATTGGATGTTCAAGGTCCATTATATGAGTGAGAACATGCGATACTCGGATCTTTGTTTCTGTGAGAGCTCACTCAGTATTATAGACTCTAGTTCCATCC
>NW_007246482.1:652843-696978 GCF_000164805.1 Carlito syrichta
CCTGGCCTCGCCGTGTCCCCGGATCCCGCGGGCCCGCATCGCCCGGGGGCCCCGTGCCCAGCGCCGGGCCCACCCGGGCTGCAGGTACAGGCGTCAGGGGACAGGGAGGGCGCTTGGACCTGCTACGTGTTGGGGGCACGTGCTGTCTCAGGCTTCACGACACCCGGTGAGGCAAGAGTCTTCCTCCCATGGTATGGATGAGGAAACAGATGCTCAGGCCCAATGTCGCCCCGCTCTCAAGTGGTGGAGGTGGCGTCTAACTGGTCCGTGGAACTCCAAACCCAGGCCCTTCTGAGGACACGGCACTGTGCTGGGCTCTTGCTGCTGCCTCTTGCAGGGTCACTGGCTTTCGGATTCTTAGAGGTGTGATGATTTCCCAATATGTGTGATTTCCCCCTTGTCTGGATAGAGAGAGTATTAGGGACGCCGGGTGTCTTATTTTGGGGTCAAGATTCAGGCATCTCCGTGGTTCGGTGAGGCTGTGTGGTCACCTTGGCCAGGATGGTTACCGCTTTTTCCTGTTCAGTCTGCCTCCGACAGCCAGACTAGACTTTTTAAAAGACATTTCCCCACTAGGATTACAACATTTTGCATCATTATTATAGAAATTCAAACAGTACAGAAATATATATGCCTACTCCTGAGCACTTACCGCTGTTATATACCTTGGGAGAACTTTTTGTGTGTGTGTTGGAGTCTCATCTTTGTCAGCCAGGCTGGAGTACAGTGGCACGCACACAGCCTCGGCAGCCTCCACCTGCTGGGCTCAGGTGATCCTTCCACCTTGGCCTTATAAGTAGCTGGGACTTCAGGCACATGCTACCATGCCCAGCTAATTTTTTGATTTATCATAGAGATGAGGTCTCACCATGTTGCCTAAGCTGATCTCAAACTCTTGGCCTCAGACAATCATCTCACCTCGGTCACCCAAAGTGCTGGGATTATAGGTGTGAGCCACCGCACCCGGCCAGAACTTTTTGACATATATAAACCTAAACTTATATAGTTACATAAGTAGGATTGTACTATACATGCGCTTCTAGGCTTCCCCCTCACAGTTAATGTTATGAACATCTTTACTTGTCAGTAACATAATTGATCTAATCAATCAATTTTAATAACCTGCCAGTATCCAACTTTATGGATGTCTTTAGTTAATATGAATCAGTCCCTCACCAATGGACATTTAGATGAGTTCTGATTTTTAACAATTCTAAGAAATACTGCAGTGAACATCTTGGGAGACTTGCATGGGTAAAACTTACTTCCTAGGCCTGTAATTGCAAGTTTAAAAGGAACATTCGAATCTCAGTAGATCCTGCCCAGTTGACCTTCACGGATAGTCTACCTTGGAACACCTGCAGCAGGGGAGCCCCTGTTGCTCCACTCATTTGCCACAAGGACCTGAAGACGACATGGTCTGTACTCAGAGAGCAGGTCCCGGGAGTAGGCGGTGCTGATCCCAGGACAACTGAATCCGAAGAACTCTCTGAGAGGGAACAACTAATAGGCTTGAGGAAGGGAGGAGAGGGGTTCAGTGACACTATTTCATTTGTGCAGCTTGCTCATTGAGTGCCTATGTGATTGGAGCTCTGTCCCATCTCAGTCAAAATTACTTAGGACATGTGAGTTTATTAAGAATCAATCGTAATAGACTGAAGACATGCTTGTTCACCTGTCTTTCTGTCTTGTATTTATCTATATCGGTTTCCTATTGCTACTGTAACAAATCACCACAAGCTTAGTAGCTTAAAGCAATACAGACTCATGATCTTATAGTATGTTGGAAGTCCCAACGCCAAGGGATCTGCAGGGCCATGTTCCTTCTGGAGCTCTATAAGAGAGTCAGTTTCTGTGCCTTTGCCAGCTTCTGGCCACTGGCTACATCCCTTGGCTTATGGTCCTCGTCTACCTCCAAAACCAGCATTGTAACACCTTCCAGTCTCTCTCTGACTCTGGTCTCTACTTTTATCATCACATCTTCTCTGACTCTCCTGCCTCCCTCTTTCATTTACAGGGACCCTTGTGATGACATTGGGTCCACCAGTTAGTTCAGGATCATGTTTCCATCTCAAGATCCTGAGCTGAATCACCTCTGCAAAGTTCCTTTTGCCTTATAAGATAACTTATATTCACAAATCTAGGATATGGACATCTTTGGGAAGTTATTATTCATCCTATCACACCATCTACACATCTGTCTACCCATCAGTCTATCTATTATGGCTGTTCCCCTGACCCCATTCCCCCCTGTCCCTTAATCTCTTGGTTTCTTGTGATCCCTGAGGTTATTAGTATTGAAGTCACCACGAGAGTGCCTGACCCACTGAATATGTTCAGTAATTCACTTGAGGGAACAAAGAATAAAACTTAGGAGAATGTGAAATTTTGTAGCATTCCCTTTGTTTCTTAAAACCAACACTCTTGCTTTCAGAACAATGGTGTTGTTTTAAACATGACAAACATTTTATTTGAATTTAATTTTATTATATCTTGTAAGTATAAAAAGCTAGTAAAAATACTGCCTACTACAGGGATGTTTTATCCCAAATATCTTTTGTCCATCAGAATTATATTGATTGTGCGATCAGGAAATACTTTGAATTGAACTTATGAGTTCATCATAATATCATTGTTATCTCTTTTGTTTATTGAGAAGAGATTCCACTGGGGGAAAAAAGTGAAAACCACATCTGAGGGACAAGGTTAATCTGCTCCAGGCCAATGTTCTTTTGTATTGGTTCACAAAGTCACAGGTCAGCTCTCCCAACCCTCTGAGACTGTTCATCTCACTGGCCACTTACTCATGAGTCAGTTATTTTTTTCAACAAATTCCAGTAGAACTGCAACCTTCAGGATGCAAACTTGGGTCTGTCTGTTCACCTGGGATCTCCAGCGTCAGCACAGGACTGGCCCACTGTGATACTCATGAAATATGTGCTCAATGAATGAAGTGCCCACTGCCTCTGTGTAAAGTCCCATGATGGGCATGAGTGTGTGAGGATGAATAAGATGCTCTCTTAGCACCTGAAATGTCCACAGGCTGGTCCAGGAGAAAAACATAAGACTGGTCCACTATCCTGTGATGCACTCAATGCTGATCTGAAAGGTCTGGGCTGGGTGAGTCGAGTCAGTGTCGCCGTCAAACAGAGCTTCCCATAGAGGAAGTGGGACACAGGGTTCACCGTCTGTGTGCACTAAATCTTAAAACTAAGCAATGCTGGCCTTGGGAAGAGCCTCAAAAACCTAATCTGACCAAGATGACTCTGGCAGGATCCCCTCATCCCTGCTCCCCAACAGAAATGTAATTTCTGTTCATTCCCAATTGCTATAAAAAATGCAAAAAATAGCAAGTGAAAGCTACCTGCGCCTCCCACCCCCAACCCAGAGGAATAGTTATTGTGAGCAGTTTAGTGTAATCCTGTAGGATTTTGTGCTTCATAAATTATATATTTACATATATGTCTATGCATAATCTAATCCATGTACATAATTTAACTCATATATATGAGTTGGTTTATACTATGTACCACTTTGAAAGTGACTTTCCCCACTTCATAATATATTTTCCTGGCAACACAAAAATGATCTAATGATCATTTTTAAAGGCTGCATGATATTTCATTTTATGTCTGAACAGTACTTTTGTTAACTAGCCTCCCACTGAGGGAATTTTAGGTTGTTTCTTTTTCTCTTTTGGTCGCTATTCCAACCTATACTGCAATCAATGTTTTTAGACATATATATTTGTGTACTTATCCTTATGATACATTTTCAGAATAGGAGTCATTGAATCCAAAGGTGTATGTATACATTTAGCATTGTGAAACATATTCTGGGAGGTGGTTTTCCAGGAAGGCTGTGCCCACTTTCAGACTCACCAAGTGGGTGTGGTCTTGTTACCTAATATTCATGACATTCTTGATCGAACTTTGTTGTTCTTTTTAGTCTTGACTAATTGGATCAGGTGAAACTTGAAACTTATTTTAATTCACCTCTTTCAAAACTATTATTTGTGAGGTCAAGCATTTGTCCATTTGTTCAGTATTTGGCAGAATTTCAAAGGTAGATCAGAGAGGCAGGAGGACCCATTTTTAGTCTAGTGAAACAGCCAGATTCTCCTAATCAGTAATGGTTTAAGTGGCTTCACTGATGGCACACAGGCAGATAAGTTTACCTTAACTCGTATTTTGCTCATGTGTAGCTCACGTCTCTGCCACTGATGTCAATGTCACCTGATCTCTTCCGATATCATGTCCCGTTAAACCTCCAGACACCCCTCCCATATATGAACCCAAGCGATGAATGAATCACCCCCACACAGTGTAAGTGTGTTAGTGGTAGGAGGACAGCCTGAATCACAAAGCCCAGCTCCACCACCTACCAGCTGTGTGCCTCTGGGGAAGTTACTTAACTTCTCTGAGCTTCAGTTTCTTTTTACAATGGTTGTGAACAACAGTACCTACCCCATAGGTATGTTGTGAGGATAAAATGAAATTAACGCATGTGAAAAGCTTAGCACAGTGCCCACTGTGTGGGAAGTGAACAATTCATGTCAGAGATCAGTAGTCAAGAGAAGAGTTCTTGGAGCTGACTCCAAACAACACAGGTTTTGTTTTTATGTGGCAAGTAAATTTGGGCCTCTGGACTCCATGGCATGGTAGAAAGGCTGGCATTTGAGTCCTAAGTTCTCCTCTCAGCCTTGGGAAAGTTCCCCTGCATCTCTGAATCTGTTCCTTCTTTTGCAGAACTGGTGGCATCCTGAGAGCCACTGCTCAGTCACACAGCCTCCTAGGTGGCAACCACGGACTGGTCCCCTCAGGCCTGCCAGCCAGGCACCGGGCAGCCGCTGGGTGCCTGTGATCACCTCTGCGACCAAAGCTCTCACAGACCAGTGCTCTCCAGCAGGAGGAGTCTCATGGGATCCTGCCTACACACCAGCAAAGGGCAGGTCCCTCCGACGGAGCTTGGTGTTCCCTCTCTGGCCTCATAATGAGGCAGAGGAGAAGGCTCCACTTACACTGAGTGGGGAGGCTGTCGCCCTTCCCAGGCCTGAGTTTCCCACCCTGTGCGCTCAGTGGAGGCCACCTCTCCCCCTCCCCCCTGTCAAGTCTCACTGTTGACCAGCAGATACTCATGCAGTGTGGGAATGGCTTTTTCTTGGCACTGGCCAACCCTGGGTATTAACAATCTGTTCGGTGTTTGCCAATCTGAGGGCAAACATATGTCATCGCTGCTTCAATTTGCATTTCCCTGATGACTTGTGAGGTTCAACCTCTTTTCATACAGGGTATTTGCATTTTATCTTCAGTGGCTTTGTTGAGTCATATCTGCTGTCAACTTTTCTGTTGGACGTTTTTGTATGTTTTTTCTTATGCTTTTCAGGATCTCTTTATATAGGCTGGATAGTGACATTTTTATTGTTTGTTGCAAATATTTTCTCTCAAATGAGGAAGAAAGCCTAATGACATTTTGTGGCATCTTTTGCCATACAAAAATTTTGAATTATGATGTAATCAAACCTTGGGTTTCCTCAGTTATGGTTTCTGAATTTTAGTTTGCTTGGTGAGATGCTCACCACCACTCTATCTTCCTTCCCAACTGTTGGGAGCCGGCCACGGAGGCCCACTGAGCGTTAGGGATCAGGAAGGGCCGTTGACCCCGAGACCACTAGGATGCGTTCGGGAACTATTGACCCCATTTCCTCCCCCTTTCTACTCAGCACTAACCAGATTAAGCTCCTGTGAGCTCAAAACATAAAAACTCTAAGACCGGGACGAACACAAGCTAACTTTAGAAGCTCATTGCTCTCATTCTTGCGCAAACTGCAGTTTTGGCTTTCACACAACTTATAATTCAAACTCGTGTCACATCTAAGAGCCTTAGTATTGGTCACAGGCTTCTGGGTCATGATCCTAGGATTTATTGAAGGTGTAAATTGTAGAATATAGTTTTAGAAGACAGCCATTTTGTTGAAAGAATGCAGCTGGGTTACTTGCAGGTAGCCCACTGTGAACTTTGGACTGGGCCACATTCCAAACATTCTGGGATGGGCCACTTTCGTTTGTAAAGTAAATACTTAAGCTTCTATAGAATTGTTTAACTTGGCATAAATCAATCAGCTTAGGATGAAAAAGTTTTATAGAATATGTCAGTCACGGATTAGGTTAACCTTTGTTATGGGATTTTAAGATTATTATATGAAAAGGGTTTAAAGGCAATCATTGATTAAGTTTGCATGGATTAAAGTTTCTGGTGGGTGGGGGATGCCCCTCCCACATCTGACTTTGTGTATAAAAGACCCATTGTAATTCCCAATAACGCACATCGCTTCTGCACTAGACTGGAGTCTAGTCTCTTTCTTTCTCTCTCTCTCTCTCTTTCTCTCTTCTTCCCCCCAATCGCCGATGCTGTCTCCACCTTTGGGGTACCCTGAACCCGGCTGGAGCTGGTCTCTGGCACCCAACTTTGTTTTCATTGAACTCAAATGTGGGTTCCTATCTACCCAGGGAAACCCTTTTGCCCTTACTAGCATGATGACCTGTAAGCTCTGCACAGTTCATCCTTTAAAACTGAGTTCCAGCCGGGCTCGGTGGCTCAGCCTGTGATCCCATGCCTTTGGGAGGCTGAGGTGAGTGGATTGCCTGAACCTGCGGGTTCAAGACCCACCTGGGCAACTTGCCGAGACCTCATCTCTACAATAAATAAAAAAATTAACCGGGCGTGGTAGCGTGCACCTATAGTTCCAGCTACTTGGAAGGCTGAGGCGGAAGGATCAGTGGAGCCCAGCAGGTGAGGCTGCGGTGGCCGTGAGAGGCCACTGCACTCCAGTCTGGGCGACAGAGTGAGACTCCAGCTCAAAAAAAAAACAAACTGAGTTCCAATACCACCTCCTCCAGGAAACCTTTTCTCCTCAGCCCATCCCACTCTGGTTACCACTCTGTCCCATGGGGCTATTTGCCTCATCGTAAGTGGACTGTAGGCCATTACATCCAACATTGGTTGGAACATAGCTTTGTTTGTATCATATTTGGAGTACTTACTATGGGCCAAATGTTTCACAGGCATTACTTTATTTCACCCTCACAGCCATGTATACTTTCTTCATCCCTTTGATTTTTCAGGCTACACTTAAGAGGACAGACCTAGGCCCAGACAGCCTGACACCAGAGCCGCAGTCCTTGGTTGCTGTGTTGAATGTTTTTTATTGCTGCTGTAACAAATGGCCACACATTGAGTGGCTTGCACAATACGGGTTTATGATCTTAGAGCTCTGAAGGCCAGATGTCTAAAATGGGTCTCACTGACCTGAGACCCAGGTGCCAGCAGGGCTACAGTCCCTTCTGAAGGCTCAAGGGGAGAGTCATTTTCCGGTTTCCAGAGGCCACCCGCCTTCCCAACATGAGGGTTCCTCCATGTCTCCAAGGCCTGCACAGCCGGCTGAGCTCTTCTCTTGCTACTGTCTCCCTGGTTTTCGCTCTTCTGCCCTCTTCTTCCCCCTTTAAGGACCCTAATGATGACATCAGGCCCACCTGGACAATTCAGGACCTTCTTCCCTCTGAAGGTCAGCGGATTGGTTGCAATTCCACGCAACCATCATCTTTCTTTTGCCATGTAGCATAACACATCTCCAGACTCTGGCGCACAGCTGAGAGGGTGGGGAGTTTTGCCAAGAACAGCCACCTTCCACATGGCTTTTCCGAACTTTAGTCACCTGTCTCCTTCCCAGGGCTTTGTCCCTGGCTCCCTCCATCCTACCCGTGGATTAGATCAGTGCATTAGAGTCACCAGAAGAGCTTGTTCAAACCCAGATTGCGGCTCCACCCTTCGAGTTTCTAATTCTGGGACGAGGGTTGAGAATCTGCATTCCCGACAGGTTCCCAGGGGGCGTATGCTGCAGGTCTGGGGACCACACTTTGAGAACCACTGAGTTAAATCAATCATTCAAAAATATATCAATATCTGCTTTGTTTTGGAAACTGTGCCCATACAATGATAAATAAGAATGTTTCTGACCTCAAAGACATCCCGAACTAAAGGAGAAAGCAAATAGGCAATTACTATGGAGAGCAGTCAGTGCTAAGACAGCAGTGAGCCCCATGCCTTTAAGAGGGCTGCAGAGAAGGCTTCCTGGAGGAGGTGGTGCCTGAACTGGGTCCCAGTGTTGACACTAAGCAGACCAAGGATGGGAAGGAGAAGGGTGTTCCCGGCAGTAGCTACAACCCCGACAAAGCTTCAGGGCAAGAAGGAGCTTAATGTCTCTGGGACACATAAGCAGCTCACACTGGCTAGAGCAGAATGGGACAGGGAGGAAGGGGTAGGAGTCTGGTTTTATGAGCTCTGAGCCCTGTTCCAACCTCAGGGCCTGGACACCTGACCCTGGGGAATCTGGTTGTAAAACCCTTGAGTTGCCCAATGGGAGAGTGAGAGATGAGGAGCACCTTATGAAGATCATGCAGCAAAGGAAGGGTTAATGAGACCATTTCTCTCCCCTAGGCTAGCCAAAGAGGAGGGGAGGTGGAACCAAGGCAGCCAGCTTGGCACTCCTCCCCCAGGTATTTTCAAAAGCCTTTAAAGACCAGGTATTCTTCTTCTTCTTCTTCTTTTTTTTTTTTTTTTTTTCATTTCAATAACTTCGGGGGTACAAATAATTTTTGGTTACATGGCTACATTGAATAGTGGCAAAGTCTGACCTTTCAGTGTACCCAGCACCCCCACCTGTGCACATTCTACCTGATGGGTGATTTTCCATTTCCTCCACCCCTTCTTCTCCTTCCTCTTCTGAGTCTCCAGTGTCCATTAGAGCATTCTAACGCTTTTGCAGATCCTTAGTTTAGCTCCCACTAATAAGTGAGAACATGTGATGTTTGATTTTCTGTTTCTGTGTTAGTTCACTTAAGATGATGTTTTATAATTCCATCCAAGTTGCTGCACAAGACATTATTTCATTCTTTTTTATGGCTGAATAATATTCCATGGGGTATGTGTTTGTGTTTGTGTGTGTGTGTGTGTGTGTGTGTGTGTGTGTGTGTGTGTGTGGCATTTTCATTATCCACTATCAGGTGATGGGTATTTAGGTTGACATCTTTGTAATTGTGAATTGTGCTGTTATAAACATCCAAGTACAGTTGTCTTTTGAATATAATGAGCTCTGTTCCTTTGGGTAAATGCCTAGTAGTGGGCTGGATCAAATGGTAGATCTACTTTTATTCATTCAAGAAGTCTCCATATAGGTGGTGATATTTCCATAGAGGTTGTACTAAATTGCACTCCCACCAACAGTGTATAAGCATTCCCTTTTCACAACATCTGTGCCAGCATCTATTGTTTTTTATGTTTTAGCCATGATCATTACGACTGGTGTAAGGTGATGTCTCGTTGTGGTTTTAATTTTCATCTCCCTAATGATGAGTGATGCTGAGCATTTTTTCATGGTTCTTGGCCAAAAGTCTCCTTTTGAGAGATGCCTGTTCATGTCATTTGCCAACTTTTTAATAAGGTCATTTGATTTTTCTTGCTGGTTTGTTTGAGTTCTTTGTAGATTCTGGATATTAGTCCTTTATCAGATGTATAGTTTGCAAATATCTTCTCCCATTCTGTAGGTTTCTCATTTACTCTGCTGATTATTTCTTTTGCTGTGCAGAAACCTTTTAGGTTATGAGTAATTAAGTCCTACTTACTTATTTTTTGTTATTGTTGCATTTGTGTAAATATTTTAGCCATAAATTATTTGCCTAGGCCAATGTCTATAAAAGTTTTTCCTAGTTTTTCTCTAGGATCCTTTATGGTTTCAGGTCTGACATTTAAGTCTTTAATCCATCTTGAGTTAATTTTTGTATACGGGGAGAGGTAGGGATCAAGTTTCATTCTTCTGCATGTAGCGATTCAATTTCCCCAGTACCACTTGTTGAATAGGGTGTCCTTTCCCCAGTGTATGTTTTTCTCTCCTTTGTCAAAGAGCAGTTGGTTGTAGGTATTTGGTTTTATTTCTGGATTCTTTATTCTGTTCCATTGGTCCATGTGTCTGTTCTTATACCAGTACCATACTGTTTTGGGTACTATAGTCTTGTATAATTTGAAGTCAGGTAATGTGATGCCTCCAGCTTCATTCTTTTTGCTTCGGATTGTTATTCTGGCACATTTTTCATTCATATGAATTTTAGAGTTTTTTTTAATTTTGTGAAAAATGACATTGGTAGTTTGATAGGGATTGCATTGACTCTGTAGATTACTTTGGGTAATATGGTCATTTTAACAATGCCAATTCTTCCAATCAATGAACTTGGAATGTTTTTTCATTTGCCTGTGTCCACTATAATTTATTTTATTTGTGTTTTGTAGTTCTTCTTATAGAGATCTTTCACATCCATGGTTAAATAAATTTCCAGGTATTTTAGTTTTTTGGCTGCTATTGTAAATGGAATTGAGTTCTCAATTTGAGTCTCAGCTTGATCGCTATTGGTGCTACTGATTTGTGTGTGTTGATTTTGTATCCTAAAACTTTACAGAATTCATTTATCAAGTCCAATAGTTTTTTGGAAAGGTCTTTAGGAGTCTCTAGGTATAAAATCATTCTTTGGCTTACAGAGATAGTTTGATTTCTTTTTTTCCTATTTGAATACTCTTTCTTTCTCTTGCCCGATTGCTCTGGCTAGGACTTCTAGCACTATGTTGGATAGGAGTGGTCAAAGTAGGCATCCTTGCCTTGTTTCAGTTTTGAGGGGGAACACATTCAACTTTTCTCCATTGAGGATGACATTTGCCATTGATTTGTCATACATGACTTTTATTATTTTGAGGAATGTTCTTTCTGTGCCTATTTTGCTGAGGGTTTTGATCATGAAGGGATGCTGAATTTTATCAAATGCCTTTTCTGTGCCTATTGAAATGATCATATGATTTTTGTTTTTAACTCTGTTTATGTGGTGGGTCATCTTTATTGCCTTGCATATGTTAAGCCATCCTTGCATCCCTGTAATAAAACCTACTTGATTGTGGTGAATTATTTTTTTAATGTGCTATTGAATTCAGTTTGCTAGTATTTTGTTGAAGATTTGTTTCATCTGTGTTCATCAGGGATATTGGTCTGTAGTTTACTTTTGTGTTGCTGTTGTGTCTTTTCCTGGCTTAGGTATTAAGATGATACTGGCTTCATAGAATTAATCAGGGAGAAGTCTCTCCTTTTCAATCTTATGGAAAATAGCTTTAGTAAAATTGGTACCAGTTCTCCTTTAAATATCTGGTAGAATTTAGCTGTGAGTACATCAGGTCCTGGACTTTTTTTTTTGGTTGGGAGACTTTTAATTACTGCTTCAATCTCACTCCTTGTCATTGGTCTGTTCAGGGTTTCTATTTCTTCCTAATTCAATGTTGAGGGGTTGTATGTTTCCAAGAATTTATCCCTTTCCTCTATATTGTCGAGTTTGTTTGCATAGAGGTGTTCATAATAATCACAGATGACCTTCTGTATTTCTGTGGTATTAGTTGAAATGTCTCCATTTTCATTTTTGATTGAGCTAATCTGAATCTTCTCTCTTCATTTCTTAGTTCATCTAGCTAAGGAAGACCCCATATTCTTAATCTGGAGTTCAAGAATGAACCTTCCTAGATCCAGGAGCTACTAACATTGTTTGCTAAATGTTCCACATTTATACATGTGTGCAGTTTTTTGGAGAGAGGGTCTAACAATGATCATGAGGTTTTTGGAAGCTCTCCCCAGTGCCCCTCTCCCTCACAGAAAAAATTTTAAGAAAAAAATTTTAAAATTTAACATTTAAGGACATGTTACAAACCAGGAGTTGTAAACTCCATTGCCTACAGGGGTTAGGTTGGTACCCTCAGGTAGTCATGTGGCAGAGTGTAATGTATCAGAGCATGGTGAGACTCATGATGGAATGGAGGTGCTAATGGGAAAACAAAATTCTGCAAAATGTTTTAAAGAGATTTATTCGGAGCTAGTAATGTTCCATGGCCCAAGGAACAGTTTCAAGAGGTCCTGAGAAAGTACATCCGTGGCAGTTGGATTTCAGTTTGATTTTATACATTTCAGAGAGACAGGAGTTATAGACAAGGACACAAATCACTACATGGAAGTCACACATTGATTCAGTCTGAAAAGGTGGAATATCTTGAAGCAGGACTCACAAGTTATAGGTAGATTCAATTTTTAATTGGTTAAAAGCGTAACCCTTTGTCTATAAATTTGGAGTCAGCATAAAGGAATGTTTAAGATAAGGGTGGAGTGGCTCAAGCCTGTAATCCCAGCTCTTTGGGAGGCCGAGGTGAGAAGATTGCCCGAGCTCAGGGGTTTGAGACCAGCCTGAGCAACATAGCGAGACCTTGACTCTACAATAAATAAAAAAATTAGCCAGGCATGGTGGCATATGCCTGTAGTTCCAGCTACTTGGAAGGCTGAGGCAGAAAGATCACCTGAGCCTAGCAGGTCGAGGCTGCGGTGGCCATGAGCATGCCACTGCACTCCAACCTGAGAGACAGAGTGAGACTTTGACTCAAAAAAAAAAAAAGATAAGGAAGTTTGTCAACTAATACACTGGGTCAGAGTATTAGTTATATTGTGTGTATTGTGTGGCTTCACCTTTGTCAGGCCTTAGGTCCTGTTTGTAATTTGATATCTTATTGTCACGAAGAGACCATTTTGCCAGTCTTATGATCTCTATTCTAACATTAATGCTGATCAGTTGTTGTTCCTGAACTCCAAAGGGAGGAAGTATAATGAGGTGTGTCTGACCTCCCTTCCTGTCACAGCTGGGAGTTCAGTTTTTCAGGTTTCCCTGGGGTCCCCTTGGTTTATTCAGTGGACTTGGAGGGTTTGGAGTTTACCTTTGGTTTACAGGAGGCACTGAGCCTATTTAAAACTTTTAATAATATATTTTATTTAACCCAATATGTCTAAAATATTTTAACATGTAATTAGTATAAGACATTATTAATGAGATATTTAACATTTTTATATACTAAGTCTTCAAATCCAGTGTGTATTTTCATTTACAGTGATCTCCATTAGGATGCTGTATTTTCATCAGAAATCCTTGATGTGGATTTAGATTCCATAAAATTTACCATTAGAAAAGTAGATTCACATACCCAAGTTGTTCTAAACATATTTAGATATTTTCCAGTAACTAAAACAAGTGTCCAATTTTATATTTAAATAGTTAAAATCAGGTGAAGTTAAAAAATTCAGTTCCTCATCCATACTAACCACATTTCAAGGGTTCAGGTGACTTGTGACTACCATATTGACAACACATAAGATGACCATCTGATTAAGTGACTCAGGAGGGGACACACAAGTGTCTATAACCTGGTTTAAATGAAGGATCAAGGCAAACCTCAAACCACTTGAAACCTTCGAAGCTTCTCTGGCAAGCACCACAAGGCTGCTTTGCTGGCCAGAAGCCCATTTTAAGGGTCAGCCACCACTCGGCTTCAACCAATTGTCACTTAAAGACAGAGACCCAGGAATACCATCTCCACTTTTTTGTTTGATTTTTTGTTTTGTTTTGTCCAGAGAAATTGGAAATAGAGGGTTTTAAAGTGTGAAATCTCTTTGTTTTCAAATGACAGCAAGCTATTTAAGCTATCTTAAAAGTGCTAAAACCCAGTTGGGTGGGGGCCAGCTTGCTATTTCACATGGAGATTGGTAGATCCTGATCTTCTGGTTGGGAATATTTGTCATCTCAGAGGTCACAGGTAGTACAGTAATCTCCCCCAATCATCTCAAAAATGCGGGCCACTCCTCCCAGAAGCGTGGTGTGATCATTTTGATGCAACCCAGCTCTTCTTACCTCACTCTGGAAAACTTCCGCTCAATTCTCTGAACCCCAGCAGCATCAGGGGTCTCCCGCCAGCATTTCCAACCCTGCTGCACCATGGAATTGACAGTACTGATGGCCCAGCTCCATTCCCAGAGGTTTCGGTGTTATTTTAACTGAGCATTGCCTGGGCATTGGAACCGAGTAAAACCTCGTGGGTCGTTCCAGTGCACGGGCAGGGTGGAGAAGCACCTGTCCACGGACTGGTCTCCACACCTGGATGCAGCTCCTCGGGCCGGGGTGGCTCTCTTGTTTCTCTGGTTCCTGCCCACCCTGAAGCGCCGAAGGGGGCAGCCACAACTGCGCCTTTCCTTGTTTCCTAGCCCAGTTTCTGATCTGCTTTAGGAAGCTAAATTACATTGACTGTATTTCAGAGCGTTGTGTTCTTGTTGTCTAGAACACAAAATAGCCATGCTCGTAACATCCACAACCCAGAGATCAGCTCTAGCAGAATTATTCTGTGAAAGAGATGTGGCTTAACAATTCCAAGAATGCACGCTGGCTGGAATGGTCCCTTCTTCTTTGTCTGAATGGGAAAGCCGTAGTTGTAGGCGGATTTTAGAAGCTCAGCTAAGATAATAGGAAAAAACGTAAATGTAAGAGTTGCTTTTTATAACATTTCATTCCTCACTCTGTTGCCACAGTGGTTGCTTCATAGATGTCAGTGTTGTTGTGTCCTGATGCTCAGGTTGGGCACTGCATAAGGGTGTTACACCCAAAGGGGCACCATCGACATCAGTTATTTACTAATTTATGTGTGAGTACACGGGTGGGCATGGAGAATCCAAACTTCTTGGTACATCCTGAAGCAGCAGAGAAGAGACACTCTTCACAAGCCAGGTGAGCACACATGGCTGTGCCCATACTCACAGGTGAATATGCACCCATGTTCTCTGGCACACCCATTTGCACATGGCTATGGCCTGAGATTGCCTTTCAACCTCTGCTCTGACAGACCCAGGTCCCTCCTTTCACTGATTCTTGACTCAGAAACTAATGTTGCTGTATCTGGGGGTTGGAGATAGGGTGGCATGTGCATCTGGCATCTGGGAATTCCTGTGAGCAGGAGGGAGTGGGCTCACTGCTCTCTGGCAGAGCAACTGGGGTTGTTCAATAGTGTACTGTCTTGGTCAGCTGATGCTGTGTAACAAATGATCCCCAAACTCAGCAACAAGCACTGGTGAAAGCAACAATCATGTCCTCAGGCTCCCGTGTCTGAAGGTTGGCCAAGGGCTTGCTGGGCTGGGTGACTCTGCTAGGTGGCTCCGTTTCAAACCATGGGTCTGGCTGGACTTACTCCTCCCTGTTTGTTGGGCTCTGGTCTATTGTGCATGTGTTCATTCTGGGGCCTAGGCTGCAGCTGTCCAGGGCTAACTCTTCTTATGATAACAGAGGTAAGGGGACGTCCTGCACAGGCACAGAGGTAAGGGGCCATCCTGCACAGGCACACTGCATACTTGGGTTTGCCAGAGCCACAGGCACACGTCATCCCATGTGCCACTCCCGCTCCATGGCCAGCTGTGGCCCGTCTCCACCCCTTTCCTTTTACCCCAGCTTCTCACCTTCCCCTGGATTTTCCACTCAGCCTAGTGCAGCTCAGCACTGCCCCAGTAGTGCGATGTGCTGCCACTTCCTCATGCCCCACTGGGGAACTGGCTCAATCCACTGTACCACCACATGGCATCATCCAACCGTAGCGACGAGACCAGGGGAGTCTTCAAAGGAGCTGAACGGCCCTGTGGCTCATGTGATAGGAGGAAGAGAAGCCTCAGCTAACAAGAGGCGGTGCTGGGGCCACATCTAGGCTGGCGGCGTCCCTTCTCCAACCGCACGCTGCCTCCAGCCAGTGAAAGAAAAGGAAAGTCACTCATGAGGGGAAACAGGCATGTAGGAGGCTGAGTGCATGGTGTCCGAGAACATAGGCTACAGAGCCAGGCTCCCTGGCCTCAAAGTTCAGTCCTGCCATGTACTAGTCAGGTAACCTTGGACAACTTACTTTATCTCTTTGTGCCTCTGTCTTCTCATCTGTAAAATGGAATAATAATCATAGGACATTGTGAGGATTAAACAAATTAATCCATATAGAATAGTGGTTTCCAGCTGGGGTGATGCTGCCACCCAGGGAACATTTGGCAATGTCTGGAGACATTTTTGGTTGTCACAGCTGAGAGGGATGCTTGCGGCATCTAGTGGGTAGAAGCCAGAGAGGCTGCTGAACATCCTATGATGCACAGGACAGCCTCCACCCTCCATCAAGGGACAATCCACCTGACATGCTGTTAGTGCTGAGGCTGAGGAAGCTTTGTGCAGTGTTCAGAGCTGTGCCTTGACATGGTGGATAGTAGCGCCTGCTGGGTATCACATTCAATGCTTGCTCGCACCAGGGCCTGTGTTGGAGTCATTTGTCACTGTGGCCACAGGGCCTGAGCTTGTGATGAGAGCTTAACTCACTGTAGCCTCTCACATTTATGATGCAGATACTGGTGAGGCTGCTGCTAATTTTTATTACTCTCATCATAAATTTCCATTTCTTGTGCACCTAGTATAGGTCAGAAATTTTGTCAGATGTCTTATTTACATTTTCTATGATCCTCACAGGAAGCAGCTCTGATTAGCCCCCCCCATGTTGCAGGGGAAACTGAGGCTCAGAGAAGTGAAACATCTCACCCACCATGCTGAGACATCAGGATTGAACTCAACCTGTAGAATTGGGAGTGCCATGCGTGGAGCCACGCCCCCTGCTGGTAGTAATTCATCAGCGTCAGGGTGGTGACATCAACGGCTCTCGGGATCGAGGGCAGCCCATGACGCCCCATTGCCACTTTTGGGGAAGCCCTTGACTGGATTGCTAAAGCCAGGCTAAATCCCGGCCTCCCAGGTCCAGGCTGAGCCAACCTTGGAGACGGCTGGAGAGGAGGTCTGGCCATGCCCCCACTGGCTCATCTTGATCCCCCACATTTTTGGCCCCTCAGTCATGCTGGATTCTGGCTTCCTGGAGCAGGTTCTGGCGTCTGTAAGCTTTCCGCCTAGCACAGGCTTCTGCAGCCCTACCCTTCAGCGGGGGCCTTTGCCTCACTTCATCTGGTCCTCAGTGTCTGCTGTGACTTCATGGGCTAGGATCTTGCTAAAGTACTCTAGCAAAGCCCTCATCTCTACCTTGTCTTCCCCTTTTATAGATAAGGAAACTGAGGCCCAGGGAGGGAAACGTCCATGATCCCACCAAGACGAGTAGCAGAGCTTGGACTAGAACCAAGGACTTCTATGGTCCTACCTCCTCCCCCAGGCCACTAGGAGGACAGCTCATATGTGTGGAGAGAAAGCCTGAACATTTGGGAAGACTCCGAACAGCTGTGAGCCCTCTGGCTTCATGGGGGATGGGGATGGGATATATTTCTTCCACAGGCTGGGTTTGTGAGCCTCCAGCCTTTCTCCAGGGAGCATGGCTGCTCCCTGTGAGGATCATAGAAACCCAGCTGGGCTTGTGACTAGCAAGAACCAGAGGCTAGTCACTGGCTGGACAGTCTTGGATGAGACACTTGCCCTGTCTGAATCTCAGGTGGGAAGAGCCCAGAGGCAACACATATTTATCAAACTAACATTTATGGAGGACCTTACGTATGTTAGCTTTCTAGTAACTGGCCATAGCAGGGGTCAATACATATTTGCTGAATGAATGAACTGGTGCTTAAACTATGCTGTCCTGGGTAATCTCTGCTAGTTTCATGTTAAGATAAGGAAGCTGAGGCTCAGCCAGGTTCAGAGACTCCCTAAGGTGACTTACTAATAAACAACAAAACTAGGATTCCAATTCAGGCCCGTCTGCACTAGAGCCCAAGCGCTTGACTTCTAAGCTTACACGTCCGGTTATCTGTGGTTTAGTGGCATATAACAGCATCATTTTATTCTGCTCAGGGATTCTCTGAGTCAGGAATTGGGAAAGAGCCGGCTGTCTAGAGGATGGCTGATGTCTACTCCATGATGTCTGGGGCCTCTGCTGGGAAGATTGAATGACTGGGGTGGCTTCATGCTGGGGACAGGAATCATCTGGAAGCTTCTCCACTTACATTTCTGACACCTGCTCTCAAGTGACTCAAGGACTAGGTTCAGTTAGTGTTGTTGACGGGAGCGTCTGCATGTGACCTTGCACTTGACCTGGGCTTCTCAGTGTAGCAACCAGGTTCCAAGAAAGTGCTAGTAGAGAGCGGGAGAGCCGGGTGGACTCTGCTCCATCTTTATGACCAGACTCAGATGTCTCAGCTTGACATCTGCTGTGTTCTATTGGTTGAAGCCATCACAAATCTGCCAAATCCCAGGGGAGGAAACATAGACCCCACCTCCCCATGGGAGGACTGTCAAATAATTTGGGAGCCACATTTTATATCCACTAAAACTACTATATTCCAGGAATTGTTCTAGGCACTGGGGAGACAGTACTGAATAGGGAAGATAAGAAATATTTCCAATAGAAATGAATGAGTGTTATGCAAAAGGAAATGACAGTGTCCTGACTCAGGTTAGAGATGAGAAAAGGTATCTTACAGGAAGTGACGTCAAGGCACCTGAAGGACAGCTGGCAGATAAGGGAAAGACACTCTAGGCAGAGGGAAGTTGGCATGGAAGAGGAGGCTAGAAATGGAGACAGGTCACACCAGTGCCATAGCAAGTCATTTGAATTTTATGCTTAGTGTCCTGGGACACCATTAAGGATTCTAAGAGGCGACTGACTGGCAGCTTGTGAGTTTGAAGGATCTTTTTGAAGCAGAGAGGGATACCTAGGAGAAAGGAAGGAAGACTGATGAGGCTGTGTCCAGGAGAGGGTGATGGTGGCTTGGACCAGGGCAATGGCCAGGGAAATGGGGGGAGGTTGGTGGATGTGAGTCGTATGAAGGCCAGGATTCCTTAGTGGCTAGTGGGATGTGGAGATACCCGGGAGCGTGTCAGGGAGAGCTCTAGAGTGCTTGATGGCACCATCTGGTGAGTCACGGAACGCCAAGAGGGCTGTGGGACCTGCAGTGGGGAAGAAGATGCGTTCAGATCACTCCGTTTATACCTGGGGCTTCCGTGGATCATCTGTCGTGGCAACTGAGAGCCCTGTGCTGGAGCTTGCCACCTGAGTTCAAATCCCATCTCTGCCACTTGCCAACTGGACAAGTCAGCATGGGTCTCCGAATCCTGCTGGGTCTGTTTCCTTGTCTGTAAATTGGGAGCAGTGGCACCCCCACATGGGGTCGATGTGGATATTAAACTGATGCTTGGGCATGTCTGCTGCTGGGCGTGTTGTCAGTACCTAGTAAAAGTTTAAAGCCCAAATTGCAGCTGGAGACACTTAGGAGCTGTGCAGTTTTCTGCTTACACTACACACCAACAAAATGCTGGAAACAAAACAAAAATGGCTGTGTTTGTTGGGCTCCAAATTGTGTGAGTGTGCTGAGCACTCACCGTTTTCTTCCTTAAAGGGAGTCTCAGGGCCACACTGCAAGACGTGATGTTGGAACAATGAAGCCTTTAGAGCTGTGGGTGTTTCATTTTCCTTCTGCTCCGTTCCATTCTTCCATTCTTCTGTTCTTCCCTGCCCCTCTCTGACCTACTCAGACTGCCCATCCAAAGAAAGGATTGCTCTCCCCTCATTGCTTAGCTATCAAATGGTGACACAGTTGACGACTTTTGTTTTGGTTTAGTCGCCACAGTTTTCAAATTGTCACAAAAACACACAGATGCCAGCAATTTCCAAGCGAATCGCAAAGCAACAAGAGACCGAGCTGGGCCCCAGCATGGGGTGCCAAACAGACTCGCAGGAGGCACCGACTAGCAGTTTTCTCGAAAAGCATAAATAGAGCAAACGGCCAATTTTATAATTAACTGGGACTCATCTCCAGCAAAGCTTCTGCTTGGTGCAAATGGCCAAGCTGTTGCCAGGAGAGTGTGCCTCAGTCTTTCCTACGGGTACCG
This sequence comes from Carlito syrichta, assembly GCF_000164805.1. Classification (NCBI taxonomy): domain Eukaryota; kingdom Metazoa; phylum Chordata; class Mammalia; order Primates; family Tarsiidae; genus Carlito; species Carlito syrichta. Next base: position 672,628 of record NW_007246482.1, read on the forward strand.
GCGGGCTGGAGCTTTACCGCATCTGAGTGTGTTTCCGGAAGTGTTTATGCCTCGGCATTGAGCTCCAGGTGTGGGCAGGACTCTTGGGAGGGAAGGCACAAGTCAGGGTCTGCAGGAAAGGTCCTGCAGGGCAGGGCAATGGGGCTTACATGGGGGAAGGGGCAGGGGGGCCGTTGTTAAAATAGCTCACTGTGTGAACCTCGCAAATGGGATGTAGGGTTGCAGTGACCTGGGAAGCTGACCACTCTACCCCAACAGCATCCTGTCACTAACTGCTTTTGCAGCCTACATCTGCTTTCTCAAGGTTGCATCCTAAGACTGAGTAATTAATGGCATCTTGTTGCTGACAGTTTTATGGCCGACACCTGCTTTCCCAAGAATTTCGTCCCAAGGCTGTATCACTCTCACCTCCAAACTGCTTTTTCGAGGCAACGTGACCACCAGCCCCTGCTCTCTCTGGACCACACATGCTGCATGATCACCAGACCCTGGCTAGGGGTATAAAAGGAACCCACAAAAACAAAGAGGTGTTGGTTTCTCTTTGAAGCCAGTCTCCTCTTATCTCTCCTTTAATAAACTTCTTTTCTTTGTCTAATCACTTGGCTCGTCCTCTCTTTCTCTGCACTTGCCTTACACAGGCCATGTGCAAAAAGAACACGGCCCCTAGTCAGTATTATTAAGAATTTCAAGATGGTGGCAGCAGAGCACCGAGTCAAGCGCGGGTCCTTTGAAGCACCAAAGACTGTGTGACCACAGAGAATGCACATCTGTGGAGATGGCGCTGGGTCCTGGACCACACCTCCAGAGACTGGGGGACCATCAGTGGGTAGGGTCTCCGGTTGAGGGCAAAATACAGCTTCAGGGACTCCGGGGCACAGGATCCCACAAGAGGGAGGCCAAGCAGGAGTAAAGTCAACACAAACACAAAAATCCAGTAGAACAATCCTTTTTTGAAGGCAACTGGGCAAGAAGTGTCCAAATTTCACCAATTCTTTGATTCCACAATTCTCCTTCTAGAGTTCTCTCCTGCTGGTGCCCGGTAACAAGTCCTAGAATGCTTGTTGCAGCAACACTTGTGATACTGACAAATGAAAACAACCAAACCTCCATCAAAAGGGGATGCTCACCTCCTTCCCAGATGGGGAATGTTTCCAGCAAGCCACCCTGTGTGGGGACCCCCATGTGAGCGTCCAGCTTCTCAGCAAAAAGCTGTCAAATGCTCAGCGTTCCTATGGCTCGTGCAGGGCTGGAGGAGGAATTGAGTTCTGTGTCTTGGCCGAGGGGAGCCTGAAACAGGGTCCATGGTGTGACAAAGAGGGTGCCTGCCTCCCGGCAGAATATGCCTGCAGAGAAATCTGAGATGTCCACACGCTGCAGCATTAGCGCGGATAGCATGGTAGAAGTTTCAGGGGAAATATTCATTTTCTACTTTGTCCACTTCTGATTTTTTTTTACAATAACTGTATGTTGGTTTTATAATGGGAAAACAAAATGTTTTTAAAACCCCGCAGATGTTTTCAGTGCTAAAGAAAGAACCCAAGAGAGGCAACCAGCATTAGATCTGGACCCTATGAAAAGGAAACGTGGGACTGGTGTGGGCTTTGTTGAGGCATTTGCAATTCCCCCATTTAAAATGTCCAAGTCATCTGTTTTCAGTACAATTATGGAGCTCTGCAGCTATCATCCCAATCCGTTTTAGAGCACGCATCACCCAGAGCAGCCACCATGCCTGTTAGCAGTCATTCACACAGGGGTGTGATCGGTGGGGGTGAGGTCACCCTGCTACACAAGGGGGAAGTGGAGAGGGGACTGAGAAGGTAGCCGCAGGGTCCCCTGGGCAGCTGCACAGCAGGGCCACCTGTGTCCCACACACTGATGTTGTGACGTCCCCTTACCCCACCCTGTCCCACAAAGCTGACAGTCTCCTGGTGTGTGCCTGAGGAGTCCTCCCTGTCCTACCTCACCAAGCTCTCATTTTGAAATCTTGTTTCTAGTGCCACAAGAGCAGGCCAGATCTCATGTAAGAAGGATGCAGTGGCCAGGGTGTTGGGGAAACCCGTCCTTGGCAGAAGGGACAAGCTTTGCAAAGACACGGAGGTATGAGAGATGAAACCCGGCAAACTTGGTAACAGGAAAGGTTCCTGTGAGGAAAGAGCAAGTGCCAAGGTCAACATCTTGTCAATTTCATGCTTCTAGCAGCTCCTGTTTATATCTTCTGCTATGTTATTAAACGTGTAAGAATGACTGTTAGGTTCTTTGTAGATCCCCTCTCCCATCCCAAGAAGCCTTCCTAATCTGAAAGTCATATTGTTGTCCTTCTTGTCAGCATGTATCCAATATATTGCAACTGTGTGTACTTTTAACCTTTACCATTTTGTATTATGTGCCTTTTAAGAGCAGCATATAGATGATTTTTTTTTAACCCAAATTATTGCATCGTCTTCTTTAATAGGGCAGTTCAAACCATTTATGTTTACTGTTTTCCTTGTCTTTTGTTTGTTTCCAGATGGATCAGAGAAATCTGTTCCAGAATCTTGCCTGAGATCACTACTGAGCTCAAATATAAACAGAATTTGTAGAGTACACTTTTTCCCCCCATTTGAGGAAACTAGAAATGTATTTCCTCCCATTTTTCCAGCAGGGGTAGTTTATGGTCTGTTTGCTGATATGTGTCAGAGTCTGTGCAGACTCCAGTATTTCTGTGTTAATACCAATCCCACCATTTCTCAAAGGTTCTGCCAAGCAGCACAGAAGTTTGACCCTTGATCTTATCGGAAGCCCTGGACTGTCATGTGTCTAGACCAGGGGACTCACACTTGCGTGTTCTGGGATTTGATTGCGTGAAGTGGAAATCTATTTAGTGTAGCTTGGAAAGAAGAGGGGATTAAAGGGAAGGGTGGAGGAGTCAAGGCTCAGGGGGTAAACCACATTGCCTGGGTCAGGAGAGGCTGCAGCTGGGGCCTGAAAAATCAAGCGGAGGTCACCTCTCCATCCCTCCATGGCGGCAGAGAGTCCCCTCACTGCTTCTCTTGTGAGACTGGCCACTCCAGCCCCATCATAGCTTCCCAGTTTATGTGCCTGTCACCAGCCCCTCAAGCCCTAGGTTCAACACCTTGAGAGACTCAGTGATGGATGGCATCTCTGAGGTCTGGTATTTGCTCTGTTCACATCTGACTGGGGCATGGGAGGAGATGAAGTGGTCCTACATTCCAAACAGGAGAACCAGGGCTTTGACAGTTTCACAGAGAAGGGAGTGTGAGAGGAAGGAAATAGGAAACATTGCAGGTAAACATTTGGTGAAATGAGTGAAGTGCTGCACTGTCACTTCCTTACCTGTCCTGTCTAATCCCCTCATGTGAATGTTGGCTCCACCATCTGTTCGTCCAAGATTGCTCACCTTGCCTAAGAAGGTGGAAACAAACAGAGTGGTCTGGCTCTACTCTGACCTCTGCTGGTTTCCAAGAGTCCCCAGGGGGTGATGGGTAAGACTTGCCATACATCTGTCACCTCTGAGAAACATGTCTGGGGAGCTTGCCCAGTTCCCAGAGGCCCCAGGCTGACTTCTGGAGAACCACGAACCCTCGGCACAGACTCCATCATGAGCAGAGCTTTGCTGACTCCCCTACACCCTCCCCACTTGCTACAGCTCTGGCCCCCCCTCCAGCCAAATGAATCATCTTCCCCAGAAGAATCACCTGCCACCACGCCCTGCCAGCTGCTCTCAGCTGTCCTTGGCAGAGAGCCTGTCCATGGACGGCTTTTGGAAGGAGGTGGAATGGATCCAGCAGAGGGATGAGCTGAGAGAGGAGGTCTGCGGCGAGGGCGGAGGTCAGTTCCCGGCAGGTGAGGAACCCTGGCTGGGGCCTGCAAGGGCAGTGGGAGGGCCAATTCTAGGAGGAGAAATGTGAGAAGATCCAGACATGAAGCAGAACATGAAAGGGTTTCCTCTGTTGCCTGGGTTGGTCTCCTTGCTGTACTCTTGCTTTCTACCACCTGTTCTCCCTGCCACAATCAATATGATCTCTTAATAATATAAATTAGACTATGCTCCTCTTTAGACTAAATCCTTCAGGAATTGTTTATTGAGTGCTTATTTTTGCCAGCTGCTGTTTTGACACTGGAGATATAATAGTGAAGATAAAGCAACGTCTTTCTTATGGGGATAACATCCTAGGGGATTCTAAGCCCTCTGCTCAAAATTCTCAAACGTCTCCCTATCTCTTTCAGAGTAATAGACAACCATGTGTCTCCATTGTCTACTACTGTGTAACAAACCACCCCAAACTTTGCAACAATAATCGTTTGTTATGACCATCAACAAACAATTATTTTGTTGATATCCATCTCACTCTCCTGGAGGTTGACTGAGCTCAGCAAGGCGGTTTTCACTAAGGGTCTCTCATGCAGTTATAGTCAAATGGTGACTGGGTTAGAATCATCTCAAGGGATTTCTCATCTACGTGTCTGGCAGTGGATATGACCATTAGCTGGGCTTCATCTGGAACTGTCATCTAGAATACCTCCATGTGACCTTCACATGTGGCCTAAGGTTTCTCACAGCATGGTGGCTGGGGTCCAAGCACAAGAGTCAAGAGAGAGATATCCAGGTAGAAGTTGCCTTGACCTGGCTTTGGAAGAAAGACAGCATTACATCTGCTACATTCTGTTGCCCTATGTGCAGTTCATATTCAATGGGAGGTAGGGGGATTAGACTCCACCTCTTGATGGGAAAAGAGTCAAAGAATCTGGGGACATATGGTAAAGCCACCACACCATAGCTTACCAGGCTTCACAGAACTGGCCCTGTGCCTCCTTTCTGTCTTGTTTCTTTCTACCCTGGCTGACTGTCTCTCTGCTCCCATCCTCAGGCCTCTTTGCTGATACCTGACCATAAAAGCACATTCCTGTCTCTGGTCCTTTGTCCTCACTGCTCCCTCTGCCTAAAATGCTCCCTCCACAGATTTCTGCATGGCTTGTTCTCTCCAGTCAGGACTGTGCTCAAATGTCGCCTCCTCGGAGCTCCATCAGCTTCCCTAAATAAAATAGTGCCCCTACCCTATCATTCTCTAGCCCCCGCCCTACTGTATTCAATGTTGTAGCAATTATCACCATCTGATATGACCTAGTGCACTGGTTTGCACGTGTCTGTGTCCCCCACTAGAAGGTAATGTCCATGAGGCCAGGGACATCGTCAACCCTTTTCACTGCTGTTTCCTCAGACCCTGGAACAGAGCCAAGCACATTCCTGTACTCCAGCCTTACATGTTCAGCAAATGAAGGAATGAAAGGGTTCCCCATGGAAACCTTCTTTGTCTGGCATACTGAGATTCAGCTGCACTAGCCCATGGGTGGCAAAATAGATGATATGGGAGATACAAACTTCCTGAGGGCCTAGTGGTCAAGTGTCCCAAGTGTGGAATGCAAATCTCTGGTGCTACGAGAGGTGGTTTTAAGAGGGACCCTGCACTAGAAGGCTTCCATCTAACCTGTCTGGCATCATAATATGGTGACAATCTAATTTCAAATAAAATAGTGAGTGGAGTCAGATTGGATAAGGGACAACTAAATAAACACAAGAACTTTTTTAGACTTGCAGAGCAGAGGGAACCTCTGCTGATGTGGAGCCAAGAATGTTATAATAATTCATTTTTCTCCATTAACTTCTACTTAAGGCAGGTGGATGCTCTATTTATGGTGAGGATATTGCTTTCTTTTAAAATAGGTCCGATTAAGTAAAAAAATGTGGCCCATAATTAGGGAAAATATTGGTAAATAATTTTACAAGGATAATTAGCTACAGATAACAATTATAAATGTGGTAGGTAAATGCCCACATCTGAGGAAGCACTGGTTTACTCAAAGGATCCTGTACAAATGAAGCAAGTCCCAGCATCATGATAGAATAAGTGCCCTCACCAGCTGGCACAAGTCAGGAGGGGACCCACATCGTTGTGACTGCCCATTTGTTCTGGTTCCCAAGAGCAGGAAAAATGCTGGGGAAAGATTTCCATGTCTGGCCCATGTATACAACCCCAACTGCCATAAAAGCAGTTTTGTCTGGGTTTTTAAAGCCATGAGTACCTTGTTGACCAACTTGGTCAACACTCAACACAACTAAGTACGCCCTAGCAGGCCCCTCACATGTGTGTCCAGCTTCTGCATTTCTCCCATAATAAGGCCAATGTTTTTCAAGTGTGATCTGAAGACCCAATTGCATTAGATAATCCAGGGAGGACATTCCAGGTACAGATTCCCAAGTCTGGGCCTGAACTCCTGGAGCAAAACCCCTGGAGGTGGGACCCAGGTTGCTGCCGTTTCAACACGTCCTCCCTTCCCAATTAAGGGTTTTGTTGTAGGAACCTGGCAGTCTCCTTGTGAAGCACAGTTGAGGAGACTATTCCAACAGAAATAAGATCTTGAATGCAGAGGACTTCCCAAGGGAGCACCAACTGCCTGCATGGCTGGGTCCATGTGACCCTGTGGCAGTTTCTGCCAGGTTTGGGAGAAGTGAGTTCATTGCTATATTCCAGAATCAGAACACACAGGGCCCTTCCTCAGCCAGCTCTGTTCCCAGTGAATGGCAGATTTATGGGTTTAAATCTACATATTGGCTAGTGCCATCAATAAACTCCCCTCCCCATTCAGATGCCTCTTTGGGCCTTCTCCCCAAGAAGATTCTGGCTGATGTTAGTGAGCGCCATAATAAGGTATGTGGATGCTCCTGCAAGCAGGCGACTGCATGCTTCCACGTGGAGCTTTGGTTGGTGTGTGTGGCTGAGCATGGAACTGTGTGACTCATCTTGTTTCTCCCTCTGCTGGTAGAAGTGGAAGCTGAGTCCCAGTGGCTGCAGGACATAGGCCTGTCAGGCCTCCTTGGTGACCAGGGATTGGACGGTGGTCACCAGGAGCTCCTGTCCACCCTGACACAGACCCAAGTGGCCGCTGTGTGCCGCCGGTTGGATATCTATACTCACTCAGCCCAAAGACGACACAAGGCACCTATTAGAGATGTCAGGGACATCTTTGGGGTCTTTAATTCAGGGGTAAGTGGCATATAGGTAACTACAGGCCTTGTCTGACTGGGGTCTCTGTGATGCCACCACAGCCTGAGAGATGCAATGATTCTGCTACAGAGTTGTGTTGGGGTGCATGTATATGCCTGTGTGTATAATTAGAGTGTGTGGGTTTCCACATGTGTATCTCCCTGCACACTACTATGTCCCCATGCTGCATATAGGTCTTTGTGCATGGCAATGCATATATGCCTGTTGCCACTGTGTGTGGACCCCAGTGCCCATGCCTCCACTTTAGGGACCTTGGGCAAGTGACTTAGTTTTTCTGAGCTTCAGCTGCTCTGTCTGTGAAGAAGAGGTTGTAGATGGCTCCCATCTCCCAGGGTTGTGTGGGTATCATCTGCTTCCCACGTGACTAATTGTGCACTCTCTGTCATTTGCATAGAATGTGTGTTCAGAGAATGGGGACTCAAGTATGAAATGGGCCTGGCTCAGTTCTGGAGATTCTAAGTCTCTTTTGGGTAAGTAGCCTTCTTTTTCCAGGGCCCTGGGAATCCTCCCAGCTGCACAAAGGTCTGCTCTGTGAAGTAGGAGAATGTATATACTCTATTTCCCTCTTTCTGCTGACCCTTGAGCAGTAAGGAGGAGCCTTGAGAGGACAAGTCAGGCCCTTAAGTGGGCTATCGCCTTCAGACCCATGGCCTTACCCAGAAAAAGTCACTTCTGGGGCAATAGGCCTTAGCTAGAAAATAACTTTCTGAACAATGAGCCTTAGTTAGGAAATTACTTCTGGGGCAATGGCTGTTAGCTAAGAAATCACTTTCTGATCAATGGGTCTGAGCCTTAAGCCTGATGATTTGATTCTGGGGCTTTGAACTTGAACCTGGGAGATCATTTCTTGGGGCTAAGGACTTGAGTCCTAAGCCCAAGAACTTGCTTTCTGGAAGCTCGTTCTCACTGCCACTCTGTTTGGTTTCCCCAGCAGTTGCAGAACCTGGGGGCACACAGGAGCAGACTGAGAGGGAAGAAGTCTTCGACATGGACTCTGCCTACTCAGAACAAGCTGCGGTGCTCCTGCAGAGGGCCAGGCCATCCCTGGGAAGCACCTGCCCCTGGGACAGGGGTTCCCTGCCGGTGAGGATGCTGCCCAGAGGTCTGGTGGCCAGGCGGGGTTCCATGCAGACACACACCCAGCATGAACATTGCTGAATCATTCATTTATTTAATTCATGCCACAATATTTACTGAGTGACGGCTGGGTGTCAAGGACAAGGGAGCAGGGAGCTTATAGTCTAGCAGTACTATCAATAGTTTCTTGATGTTCTTCTTTACTTTTATCCTTAGTAAGTTCTCTCTCTTCCAGCAAACTGGTAACAATTCATTGACATCATTTTTAAAGTTAATATTGGTGGCTGGTATGAGAAAGAGAAATTCAACATTTTAGTTTTGTTTATTCAGATGTTCAGTTGTCCAAATTAATATTTAGTTCTTGAAGACTGAAGTACAATTCATAGTGAAGTGCTCAGAGACTTACCATGCACAGCCTGATGCGTGCAGCTATGTAACTACTACCCAAATTAAGATATAGACCCTACCGCCTCTCCCCACCCATGCCCTTCCCAAGTAACCCCTTCTCCCCAGAGTAGCCACTGTTCTGATTCTTTCACGTAGTACACATAACCTGTCACAGTCCCGCTGTTACTATAGGAGGAGTTTCTTCACTGACCATGCTGTGATGTGGTTGGATAAACCAAGGAACATCTGGCTGAGGAACATCTGCCTGGCCCTGGGCGTTGGTCCCGAGGCTTCCCATGCACTGTCTTCTTGTTTCTTTAACTTGCCCTGGGAGAGGGGTGCTGTCACTGCTCTCCCACTTTATGATAGAAAAAAGAGAAGTGGAGCTCATAGGGGAGAAGGGACAGAGCTGGCTAGCACAGACACCAGGACTGGGCCCTCTCAGCCTGACCTCAGAGCCTTCCTGACCCCTCCTCCCTACTGCTTAGGAAGTTTGCCCCACTCTCTGTAATAACCGCTACTCTCATGTGAAAGCATTTCACTCATTCAAATAGAGTTTTCTATTCAGTTGTTTACTTTGAAATGATTTTAGACTCACAAGAAGTTATGAAAACAGTAAAGTACAGAGTTCCCATGTACTTTACACCTAATTTATCCCTTAACCACAGTACCTCAAATAGCATTTTAAAATAATGAGTTTTATTCCTAAAGCATCAGAGATAATTAATATTAAACATGATCTTGTCTTCTTCCTTGATGATTTTCCCCATTAAGTTATGAATAATGATAATTTATTTATTTTTATTTTTTCTCTTCGGAAGCTGTATTAGTTATCTACTACTGCCTGACAAATTCCCTAAAACTTTGTAACTCCAAACAACAAATATGTATTATTTCCCACAGTTTTTGATGCTCAAAAATCTGAGCGAAGTTTCCCTGAGTGTTTCTGGCTCAAGGCCTCTCACAAGGTTGCAGTCAAGTTCTCAGCCAGGGCTGCATCATCTGAAGGCTCCACTGGGGCTGAAGATTCCCATGAAACATGGCTCACTCACGTGGCGGTTGGGACAGGCCTCAGTTTTACTATATTGTCACTTGGTGGCCAGTTGGTCACCTAAAGAAATAGTGCTAAGCTGGGCTCAGTGGCTCAGCCTGTAATCCTGCGCTTTGGGAGACTGAGGTGAATGGATTGCCTGAGCCCGCGGGTTCGAGACCCGCCCGGGCAACTTGGCAAGACCTCATCTCTACAATAAATCAAAAACTAGCCAGGCATGGTAGCATGCGCCTGTAATTCCAGCTACTTGGAAGGCTGAGGCAGAAGGATCGCCGGAGCCCAGCAGGTCGAGGCTGCGGTGGCCGGGAGCGCCACTGCACTCCAGTCTGGGCTACAGAGTGAGACTCCAACTCAAAAAAAAAAAAGAAAGAAAGAAATAGTGCTGAATCAGGGATCATCAATGGCCTCTAATTCTGATGAGCAGTTATGATAATTTAACTGCTAAAGATATCACATATTGATCTTTGACACAGACCAGGTATTATGCCAAGTACTTTCCACACGTTATTTAATTTCATTCAGTTATGTTGGTGGCAATTGTCATTGTAAGTAAGCTTAAAAATTTTAATAATTAATAATTATTTAGTACTCATTATGTGTCAGGCACTGTGTTTTTTTATGGTTTATTGAATTTAAATTCCTAACAGTCCTGTGAAGTAGACACTGTTATTAGTCCTGTTTCACAGATGAGAAAGCCAGGACAGAGACAGGTAAAATTATTGGCCTGAACTCACTGATAAAGTTAGAATTTGAACCCAGGAAGTGTGATTTCACAGCCCACACACCAAGCACTAGGTTGCATTTTTACCATATGGCATTATTATCCCTTTCCCTCTTGGCAGCAAGAACGCCTGGAATTGCCTGCAGATCCCCCATGTGGGCTCTAGATGGCACAGTGGAGCATCATTTATTTCTGCTGGTGGCATGGCCAAGGGTGGGCACAGATGGGGTGAGGGAGAGGAACAAAGGACAATAGAAACAAGGATAGGTGGCCTATGGGGGACCCCTGTCCAAGCCCTTTTGTGGGGAGGCAGATGTGAAATAGCTTTCATTTGGGGGGGCCTCGCGCTGTGCTTGGTGCCAGGCTAAGCACTTTATACACATTAGCTCGTTTACTGTCACAAGACTTTTGGGGGGGCAAGCCCTGTTTTATGATCACAGAAGGGGAATCAGAGAGTCAGCATGTCACCTGGTCAGAGGTGGAGCCTGGACCCGAATCGAGGATGACTCCTGAGTGCTCCCTCTTTCCCACTTTGCTCTTTCTTCTGCCTACAGGCCAGGGAGGCATGGGGAGCACCAGCAAGCCTATCTGATGTGGCCTGACACACTGTCTTTACTCCCCTCTCTAGATGTTTGGAATCCCCAAGAGCAGGCTCGGCGTGACAAGGATAGGAGACCTGTCCCTTCAGGATATGAAGAAGGTCCCTTCTCTGGCCCTCATAGAGCTGACTGCGCTCTGTGACGTCCTCGGCTTGGACCTGAAGAGGAGCAAGGCAGGGAAGCGGAAAGCGACAGGTCAGCAGTCCCAGTGCAGACTCCCGGAGGTGAAAGTTCCAGCTTCTCATCCCAGGAGACTTGTGGGGACCTGCCTGCCAAGATGGGCTCAGCTTCTGTCTTTCTTCTGGTTATGTTATTACTTTTTTGCCTCTGAAAACAATTCCTGCTCATTGTGGGAGATTTGGGAAATAGAGAAAAATACCAAAAGGAAAAATACAACTCAGATATAAGCACTGTTGCCTTTTAGGGTATCTTCCTATGCCTGTGTCCTTTTCCCTGAATATTATTGATTATGGACATTTCCCAATTATTGTATTGATCAGCAATTGCCATGATGCCGCTTCATAGCAAACAACCCAACTCATGACTTAATACTTCTTTACTCTTGCTCACATGTTTGTGGGTAAACCGGGGTGGTTTGGCTGATCTAGGCTGGGCCTGACTCCAAGCTGTCGGCTGGGTCTAGGATCGCCTCATGGGTCTCTTATCCTCCTGGGACCAGCAGACCCTCTGGCATACGTTTTTGTGGCTGTGGCGGAAGCTCAGGGGGCAAAGTCTACCACACAACACATTTTAAGCCTTTGCTTGGTCCAAATTAGTCACTCAGCCGAGAGCCCAAAGCAAGGGGTGGTAAGTTGGCTCTGCTTCTCTAATGGGAAGACCTGCAAAGGGTGTGGAGGCAGGGAGAGGTGGTGTACTCAGAACAGTAGTATCATTGATCACAATGATTAACATTCTTTGTAAACATGATTTTTTTTTTTTGAGTTGGAGTCTCACTCTGTCACGCAGGCTGGAGTGCAGCGGCATACTCACGGCTACCCCAGCGTCAACCTGCTGGGCTCCGGCAATCCTCCTGCCTCAGTCTTCCGCGTAGCCAACACTACAGGCGTGCACTATCATGCCCAGCTAATATTTTGATTTTTTTATTGTAGAGATGAGGTCCCACCAAGTTGCTCGAACTGGTCTTGAACTCGTGGGCTCAGGCAATCCACTCGCCTTGGCCTCCTAAAGTGCTGGGATTATAGGCTGAGCCACCAAGCCGGCCGGAAACATGATTTTTATTCACTGTACTATTTTCCTCCTTATGGATGCATCCTAATATATTTAGTCATTTCCCTATAAGTGGACATTTATGATGCCCATGTCTTTCTTATCATAAAACACAGTAACTGTTGCTGTACACATAACTTTGAATGCACCATAGATTATTTTAGAATATCTTTATGAGCTAAGTTCTAGATGTATATTGCCCATAGATCATGTATGAAAGTGTTCGTCTCACTGCATCCTTTTCAACATTATGCATTTATATTTCTTTGTTTCTTTAAAGACAAGAGGAGGTTGGATAAGAAAGATCAGAGGAAGGGGACAAGCAGAGGTGGGGTGGACCAGTGAAAGGAGAAAGAAGGAAAGTCAGCCTGAGAATGTCTTAAGCTGGGATGGTTGAGAAGACATGGAGAATACATGGGAATTTGGCCCAGTCCTGCCGAGAAACAAGTTTTTGCACCCAGCACTCCCTGAGACAGCAGCACATTTTTCTCTCATTCCGTTTTCATCCAGGTGAGATTCTGTGCTCTGTGACACAGCCACTGTTGTCATCATCGCGGTGCTGACTGTTCTGCCCAAGAGATGAGGAGTTTTCAACCATTCTCTAGAAAGCTCAGTCCCTCCACAGGAGAGTGGTCTGATCCCAGTCACTCAGGTGACCTTGCAGGTGGGAGCCCCACTCTCGTGCCAGGACGTGAAATGCCCCTTCTGCTCTCTGACTTCCTGCAGAAACTCACCTCTTTGGCGTGCCCCTCGACAGCCTGCTGGAAGCAGACCACAAAGTCCTCCCCAGCACACAGGTCCCGCTGGTACTGCAGGCCGTAAGTGGTCCCCAGCAGGGGCTTACTTAGCCCTTCAGAGGCTGGCTCTGGGTACCATTGTCAGGAGATGTCTAGCATAGGGTGAGAGTGTGGGCTTTAAACTCAGACCTGGGTTCAGATTCTGGCTCTGGCACTTGCTAGCTCAGAGACCGGGGTGGATTTCTGAGCTTCCATGAGTCTACCTTTCAACATCTGTAAAGTGGATTATAAGAACAGCATCCTTCTCTTATTAATGATTAAGTGAGAAAAATGTCTGCCTTGTGAAAGTGGCCAAGAAAGCTATAATTCTTGGGGGGGTTATCCTTCTCCTAGTACTCTCCTCTTCCTGGTTTTCATGGGAGATAGACTTGCCAGTATGAATCCCACTTTTCAATGGCTGCCGGTTTAAACATTGGCTTTTTGCTCTGATAGCTGCTGTCCTGTTTGGAAAAGAGAGGGCTGAACATGGAAGGCATTCTCAGGGTGCCTGGATCCCAGGCCAGGGTCAAGGTAATGGTTTGGCTTCTCCACTTCACCGAGGCTGCGTCTCCCCATGTGCTCACAGGTGTGTTAAGCCAGGAGAGACGCCAGTGCATGGTTTGTCTGTGTTCTGTCTTTGGTCTCTGTGTGGGTCATGAATTCCAGGAGGGCTGGAGAAGGAGGAGGTGGCGCAGTTAGCTTGGTAGTTGAGAGTGTGGGTCCTGGAGTCAGACCACCCACATCTGCTGAGTGGAGCCACTTGTTCAGTGACTCACACACTAGGCCAGTAATCCTCCATATTTGACCTGCAATGGAGATGCTACTGCTGTCCCCACTTTGCTGGTGAGGAAGCTGAGGCCCAGGGAAGTGGTAGAGCAACTTCTACAGGAGACTTGGGACAACCACATATCTGTGTCCCTCCCTCCCATAGGGGCTGGAACAGAAGCTGGAGAGAGACTTCTATGCGGGTCTTTTTAGCTGGGACGAGGTCCATCACAATGATGCATCGGACCTGCTCAAGAGGTTCATCCGGAAGCTGCCAACGCCTCTGCTCACGGCTGAGTACCTCCCGGCGTTCGCCGTGGCGTCCCGTGAGTGTGCCCAGCCCTCTGCCTGTGGAGAGCAGGAGGTTTGATGGCACTGCCTTGGCTGTAGAGGGAAAGGAGTGTGAAGATGGGCTATCTGTTCCCAGAAATGTCTATCTCTGGGACCTCGAGCCGATGGCAGAAGCAGTATCTGTGAGCATGCGTGCCTGATGTGTGCGCGTAGGCATGTGCATGGGTGTTGTATGCTGTGTGTGCATGTATCACATGTGTGCACATATGTGTGAGAAGAGAAGTCTAAGATTTTGTGCACCATGGTCCTTACTAGTCCTCATGTGGACAGGACCAGCGTCCTTCAGTTCTTCACATCCTTGGGGTGAGCTTATCTGTCGCTTATCTGTGGGCACGCGTGTGTGTGCATGTCCGTCTGCATGTGTGCACGACTGCAGGCTGGTATGTACTGCACAGACCTCACTCTATTTATACCCTGCAAATCTATTTTCCTGTCTGGACTTCTTCGCAGTCCACAGCGTGCAAACACAGTCACTTCTAATTTTCTTAAAAGAATAAAACCACCTGCCTGAGATCCCCCTTGTGATCTTGAGGGCTCAGGCAGTCTGATTTCCACCCCCACACGAGGGGAGGGACACTGAGAGGTCCCCTCCACCCTCTGCTCTCACTTCCCACCCCCCAGCACTCTCAGATAAGCTCTCACCTATCCCCTCACTTGCCCTCTCTGACTCCTCTCCTCCTGGCGGCCCTCCTTCCTGCCTTCCTGCCTGCCTTCAAGTCCCTCCTGTTTCCTCCTCAGGGCCCTGCACATGCTACTCCCTCTGACTGGAAGCTCCGCCCCACCCACCCATCTGTCCGCTCAAAGTCAGTGCCTCAAAGAGGCCCCTCTGACCCCACATGCCATGCTGTCTGCCCAGCCTACGTGATGATATCACGATGCCCGATGCCTGTCATTACTCTTTTATTTCTCCATAAGCCAGTACCGTGTTGGAGATACTTAGTTGTTTCTTTGCTTGTGTATCACCTGTTTCTCCTCTGAAATGGAGTCGCCACGAGTCTGTGACCTATCTGCTTCCTTCACTACTGTGTCCCAGGTTCCTGGACTGGAGCATGGCACCCAACAGTCACCTGATAGATATTTATTGAGAAGTGAGTGCATGAATGAATGAATGCGTGGATGCCACACAGGATTCTAGGGCCGAAGCCCTGCGTGCTCAGCCTCGTGTCTCCCGAGCAACCGTTCTCCGGGTTCCAACCAGCTCTTGGCTGCTGGGTCCAGTCTGGCTCTAGGGAACTTCATTGACCTCCATAACTCCTACCCCTCCTCTCCCTGGAGACCCTGACACCAGAGGGAGGAGAGGGGAGGGCAACTTTTCCATTTCATCCCTCACAACACAAAGGGCTTCGTGAAGGCTCCTCCCCAGGACAGCAGAGCTATCCAGCGCCCACCTAAGGGTGACGCGGCTTATTGCACTTCCGAGCCTGGACTGTAGCTCTCAGGCTGCAAACCAGGCCTGTGTGTGTGTGTGCCTTTGTGCTCAAGAACACATATAGATATTTACTCTTCATTCACAAGTACAGTGAGTGAGCCCCCCACCAGCACTGGTCAGGGTTCTTCTGAGTCAGCATTAGATCAGGAAACAGCCGGGACCTTATGGAAGAGGGATTTCTGGCTGTCCCTGGGCTTTCCAACTCTGGAATTTTTCCACAAAGAGGCCAGGTGGGGAGGGAGAGGCCCTGAGCCCTCTCCCAGCCTAAGGCCCCCCCCCCGGTCCCACAGGCATCCCTGACCTGAAGCAGCGCCTGCAGGCTCTTCACCTGCTCATCCTCATCCTCCCAGAAGCCAACAGAAACACCTTGAAGGTGAGAATTGCCACGAGCTGCTCCATGCTCTCATCTCAGCTGGAACCACAGTCATGGCCCCCAGTGTGCCCATTGATTCATTCAACAACCACGTCAGGTGCTGGGACAGGGATGACCCACGCAGACCTTTTCTGAGACTTTTTCCTAAAGAAAGCAGATGAGTCCTGTAAGGGGACAGGCCAGCCATGAACACTGTGGAACATCCATTCTACATGGTGCTAACAGGTGTCATGGGGACAGGACTGTGTGTCCAAACAAGATGAGTAAACACAGAGTTAATGAGACAAAGTTGAAGATGATTTTTCCCAGGACTTCTTAGAGCCTTCAGTATGCTGAGGCTTTGGGGATCCCCACATGGGGTTAGAGTACGCAGCACTTTCTAAACTCAGTGGGTCATGGGCCTCTTTTGTTGTGGAAGGTGTTGCCTGGCACTGGTGGTCCATCGGGAACCCGTATGGGAAACAGTCCCTCAGGGAATCCACTGTGTCTGTCATGTGGGAGGGATTGCTCAGGCCGAGGGCTGAGAGCAGACTTGGCTCAGCTGCCTGTACCCTCCTGGCTGTCCTTGGGTCAGACTCAAGCTGGGCCTCTGGGGTAAGCCTGAGGAGGCCAGGGTTTTCCTGCTTGAGTTTCTTTTTCCTTATCCGTAATAATAGCATGACGAATCGTAGAATGAAAGATATACTTTGAGGTGCTCAGTATGTTTCCTTCTTCCCTCCCTCCCTCCTTTCCCACCCCATTCCCTCTTTCTCTCTATTCTTCCTTCTTTTCCTCTTTGCATCCATATTTCATCCTTCATCCATCCATCCATCCATCCTTCCCTCACTCCCCATCCCCTTTGTCCTTACTGGTTATATGGCCCTTGGTACATTCTCCAAGTCAATTTCCTTCCCTATAACATAGATACAGTAGTAAAACGTACCTTACAGAGTTGTAGTGATGATTAAGTGAGATGAGAAATGCATGCACGGTGCTAACTAAAGGACCAGGAACACAAAGGATCCTCAGTAAGTGGCAGCTGTCATCATCCTCTCCCTTTCTTTCTGATTCTCTGCGGCTCTATTCTTTCCTTGGCATTTTGGGTAGATCCAGACTCCAAAAAGACATCCCAGGAAAAGACTCACTTTCCAGACCTGTGGCCTCTCTCTCCTTGGAAGTTGAAGTCTGACCCAGATGTCTCATTCATCTCTCAGGAAGCAGAAAAGGGAAAGAGTTTGGGTCACATTTTGCAGAGCAGGAAACTGAGGCATAGAGAGCTCATGGAGTGGGCTGGTGGCATCGCTGGAACTGAAACTCCTCTTCCTGCCCTTCCAGCTCCTGACTCCTTCCTAGCGCCCCACATCACGCATCAGGATGTCCTGGGGATGGCGGGGCAGCCCAGGGATGTGAGATTTGAGGGAGGTTCTGTCCCTTTCCCCAGGCACTCCTGGAATTCCTCAGGAAGGTGGTGGCCCAGGAACAGCACAACAAGATGACACTGTGGAGTGTTTCCACAGTGATGGCCCCTAACCTCTTCCTGCATCAAGGGAGGCCCCTCAAACTCCCCAAAGGCAAGGAGAAGCAGCTGGCAGAGGGAGCAGCTGAGGTGGTGCAGATGATGGTGCACTACCAGGATCTGCTGTGGACGGTGAGCACTACTGGGCCACAAGGAGCAGGGGAGGGGTGTCCACATGGGCAGCCTGGACAGGCTCTGGCCCACCTCTGGGTGCAGTTGCCCTGGCACCCCTGCCATCCAGGATCACGGGCACTGTCCTTTCAAACCACTCATGTGGTTTTCCTTCGTTTTCCTTCTCTCCCTACCTTAATGTCCAAAGAGAGATGCCTACACTTTTTTCATATCTCTCAATTTGTAGCCATCTGGTCCATCCCAGATTTCAAGCATTCCTGGAGATCCTATAAAGAATTCTTCCACATCAAAGCTTTGATGCTGCTGAGGAAACCTCACCCCTGAGGCTCAGGATCACAGGGCCTGCCTAAGACAGAGCCAGAGCCAGATAGCAGAGATACCCCCTTCCCCACCATGAGGTTTGCCCTGAGTTACAGGCAACAGCAAGAGCGGGGGCAAGAGCAGGGAGAGAGACCCCCTCATTGGTATAGGTAAGCATGCATGGTGTGCTGAATGTCGAGGGTGGGTCAAGAGCACTGAGAAGACCCCTCCAGCTCTCGAGACTCCCTTGAGTATAAGGTAGCATCATCTGCCACCACAGATCAGGTCACTTTTTCACTTAGAAATGTGTATCCTCCTCTATCCATCAATCCATTCATCCCTCCTCCAGTAAGTCTCCCATCCATCCATCCAACCATCCGCTCATCCACCCATCTATTCATCCATCCACCCATCCATCCGTCCATCCATCCATCCACCATCCACCCATCCATCCGTCCATCCATCCATCCACCATCCACCCATCCATCCACCCACCCACCTATTCATCCATCCATCCACCCATCCACCCACCCACCTATGCATCCATCCATCCGCCCACCCATCCACCCACCTATGCATCCATCCATCCATCCACCCACTCGCCCTTCCACCAGTTCGTGCATCCACCACCTATTCACCATCCATTCACCTACTATCCACCCACCTATCCACCTATCTACCCATCCACCACCCATCATCCTTCCTTCTATCCCTCCCTCTACCCATAAAGTCATCAGATTAGATTTCTTATTCCAGAAACCAGCAAGTGAAACCCTCTCTGACTGTTCTCGGCTTCTCCCCCACGCTGTCTGGGCACTTGTCTGTGTTCTAAACACACCAAGTGCCAGCTGGCTCTCCAAACTCATCTTGAACTCCAGACTCTGAGTTTTCGCTTATGCGGTTCACTCTGCCTGGAATTCCACTCCCCCCCCCTTTTTTGGAAAGGGCAGAAGCCTGGTGCCCTCTGCCTATTCTTCGAGACCTACTTCAAGAGTCAGCCGTTCTGTGGAAAGTCTCCTCCTTCTCCCCCATACTCCCTGTACACCCCCACAGTTCCTTTCTTCTCTGAGATAATGCCACTGCTCAAACACACTGGATTGTAATCCCTTTTTATTGGGGGGAGCTTTAACATTTCAAGAAATCCCTGAATGCCTTCTTGTTATAAAAGCCTTAGACAACATAGATGTAGATGACGGCGAGGGGCACACATTATGCAAAGAGAGGAGCCCAGAACCTACCCCAGGCCTGTCAGACCCCGGGAAGTGTGTGCATTATCATCAGGGTCCATGGAGTCCGGGTTCTCTGAGTCCATGTGCTGAGTCTGAATGCCACCGACAGGCAGAGGTTGATCTGGAGGCCTCTAGGAATCCCCCAGTGTGGACTGTCCCGAGCTCTCAGAGCAGGACCTCACTCCAGGTGTGTTCTTGGGGACACTCCTGCCTGAGTGTGCCAATGAGCAGCTGCCCCTCCAGCCAGGGTGGGGGAGACCCCTGTCCACTGAGCCTCAGGGTGATCTCTGCTCTCCAGTCCCCTGCTCCAAGGCTCTATTTGGGGGACTTGACGGCCCCCTCCCCCTTCCTTCCACCACGCTAGTGTTTCAGTTCAACAAAAAACGTGTTTCCAAGCTCTGTGGGATGCTGGGACAGGGAAGAGGACACAGGGGCCTGGAGGGGGCTCTGCCTCTCACCCCTAGCAGCCCCAGTCCCCGTGAAGACTAGATTCTCTCTGGCCAGGTCGCCTCTTTCTTGGTGGCCCAGGTGCGAAAACTGAACGACGGCCGCAGCCGGCGCCCCCAACTCTGCGACGCGGGCCTCAAGACTTGGTTGCGGAGGATACACGCAGACAGGGACAAGCCGGGGGACGGCCCCGAGGCGGTGAGCGCCCCTCACCCCGGGCGGGGGGGGAAGGGGCCGCAGGCGGCGGGTGCGAAGGAATCTTTCCAGCTAGGAACGGCCTGTTGAGACCAGCAGGGGGCGCCCCGGCGCCGTCGCGGTGTCTCAGAAATCAGGGAGGTGAAGGGGGTTGAGGAAGGGGGAAGCTGGAGTGGCGAGGGGATTTCTAGAAGCCAGATCCCCCGCCCCAATCTTAGGCAGCTCCTGGCAGGATTGGGAAAGTAGGGGTTGCTTTGTGGGATGACTGGGGCTGGGGCGGGGGTCGTGTGAGAGGGGAGGGGCCTTCCAAGAATACGGAGTGTTCCCGGGAGGGGATCTTGGATATGGTTTCTTATTAAAGTCCAGATCAGAGAAACTGACCAGAGTGAACCTGCGCTGTACATGATGCGTGGGTGCTGGGTCTTCACATACATCGACGTGCAGGCGTTTGTGGGAGGGTAGCATGCACTCCCATTGTGTGAGCACATGCTCAGAAGTGCAGGCATGTTTCTGTGCAGTGCTGTGGGGGTGTGTGTGTGTGCGGCTGGTGTGTACGTGTGCATTCGTGTGCATCTTGTGATGTTTAGCGTGGGATTTGTGTAAGTGCACATGTCTATGTGTTTATGCACGTATGTTTGAATTCCAGGCATGGACGTGGTGCCTGTGTGTATGGCTCTTTCTCTCTCTCTCCAGACTCCCAAGGTGGCAAAGATCCAGGTGGCCTGGCCTATCAAGGACCCCCTGAAAGTGCCTCTGACCCCCAGCACCAAAGTGGCCCATGTCCTGAGGCAGTTCATGGAGCACCTCAGCCCCGGTTCAAAAGGTCAAGAGGGCAGTGAGGACTCAGACAGCCTCCTCCTACAGTAAGGGGCACCCCCAGGAGGCAGGAGCCACTCCACTGCAGGGAGCAGAGTGGGTGCAGGGAGGTGTCAGCACTTTGGAGCTGAAGGCCACAAGGGAGTTACACGTGTTGTGGCTTGGCCTTTGGCTTTTCCCTTTCTGGAATGACCAGACAGATTCTCCAACCTCAGGAGCCTCTTGGTTCCAAATAATAGTGATAATGACCACCATCCATTCATTCATTTTAATAGGTATTTAATGAATGCCTACTGTCAGTCAAGCACCACGTGGAGTACTAGAATAGTCGTGAAAAGAACAGACAGAGGCCCTGGCCTTGCAAGCTCACAGTCTTGTTGAAGAGCTAGAGATAAAGCAAATAGTCACGAAGTAAATATCAAGTGACAAAGTGTATTCGGCTTTATAAAAAAGTGAATGCAAAACGAGTTCCCTGGTGCAGTCTGGGGCGTGAGGTAAGGCTTCCAGGCACAGAAAACTGCCTGGGCAAAGGTCCTGAGGCAGCCAGGGACGCAGCAGGCCAAGGAGCTGAAGAAGGCCGGTGGAGACTGATACGCTGTCATTCCCGGAGGCAAAGAGCAGCCTGAGGCCCCGGAGCTTCCTTCTCGGGGCTGGCAGACTGTCGTTCTCCACAAGCGTCTGTTCCAGCTCCTCCTCCTCCAGGTGGGAACACTGAGGCCCCGAGAAAAAGAGCGGCTTGCCCAGGGCCACACCGCACATCAGAGGCAGATCCTAGAATGGGAATTGGGGTACCTGCAATTATCACACAATAGTTACCTGGTATTTATATGACAAGTATAATTATCATGTGGACGCATACAATGTCCATCATCCATCTTGACTCAGAATCTGCCCCTCACGGCAGGCTCCTGTTCCTGTCTGTCACCCCTCATCTTGCCATCACAGGAAGGGGCCTATGGCAGGGAACAACCCTGGCTGGCGCTCACTGCATGCCCTCCCTGTGTGCCAGCTGGCTTGTCCTAGCCCCTGGACGCTGGACTTCTTCATTGGTTCCAGTTCTCTCAGGAGGGTCCTTAGGTCTCTTTTCCTTCCAGGATAAAAAAGTCAGTGGGGACTTTTCTTTCCAGACCTGGGACCATAAACTGTTGTTGACCTTGCTGCCTCTAGAAGAAGAGGCCAATAGTTTTTTTCTCTGTGTCTTGCAGCCTCAGGTCCATGGAGTCAGCCAACCTCCTCCTCTATGAAGTTGGGGGGAATATCGGTAAGTTCCTCTGTGGGAGGTGGGAGCAGAGCCCAGGTTCCTGATAGTCCTTTGACTTTAAAGGCTCACTGGACCCCTCTGGGGGAGGCCAGAGTTCGCCTTGAGATGAGCCACCCCCTCAGGCTTTGCTGCCACAGAAACCAGGTGGTGCCCAGCCATGAGGTTAAAGGTTGGCCTGTGCACGTCTTAGGAATCCATTCTGTGGTTTGGAGTTTGGACTGTCTCGGGCTTGGAGAGAAGGGCAGAATTTGGGTTTAGTGTGAAGATTGTCAGTACCACCAGTGAGACTGATGCCTCTGGGACACCCTAGCCGAGGTGGGCCCCACCCCAGGCCCATGGTCACGGAGGCCTTAGGAATTCTGCAAACATCTGTCCAGCTCTGACGGGTCCGTGGCTTTGTGGGAACCAAGGATGTAGGCTGCTGTTTCCAGTTGTGTTCTCTAGGGCAGTGATCCTGAAATGTTAGCGGAATATTAGCATCATTGGAGGGTGATTAAGGCTATTAGGGCATAGCCCCCAGTGGTGCCCTGAGAATGTGCATTCCTAACAAGATCCCAGGTGATGCTGTTGGTCCAGGGCCTGCACTTGGAGAGCTGCGGCCAAGAAGCAGAGACTGAGACAGGGCTTTGGGAGTGCGTGATGCACTGAGGGGTGCCTCAGGAAAAGAGTTCCGGGGAAGGAGTCAGGACAACCCACATCCTGGGACTTTGCCTGATCCACAAGGGGCTCTGGAGTGCCAGTTGCATGTGTTGTTCCATGCGGAGGCAAGGAGGCTGGTCTTTGGTAGGTCTGTATTGTTCTGGCATTGGCTGTGGGTTGATCTGGGGGAGGGGGATGACAGTTTCCTGACAAGGTGTCTTCCATTGAGGAGGTCAGAGCAAAGGTCAGAGCAAAGGGTAGCTGTAAGTCACAGCAGCCAAGACTTGCACAGTTGGGGGACAGTGCACCGCCTGGTAGAGGTCTCTGGGAGGGCAACTGCATCTTCCACAGACACTCTCTCAACTTCATCTCTTCTTCGCACAGGTGAGCATCGCCTGGACCCAGATGCCTACCTCGTAGATCTGTACCGTGCCAACCCCCATGGCGAATGGGTCATTAAACAGAGCCCCGTCTAAGTCCTGGGGCTCTCAGGAGTAGCCCTGGCTGCCTCACCCGGCCCCTACCAGCTCTGTGCCCAGCATGGAAGCAAAGCTATTTACGGGGAAGGTCTGTGTCTTCCTTCTTTTCTGAACTGCCTCTCAGACCCTGAAATGGACTCAGGGCAGGGCTGTCTCCTCCCGTTCATAACCACGCACACAAAGCCCTCACCCCTTCCACCCCCAGGAACCCTCCCCCCTCGTCCCCAGCTTGCTGTATGACAACACCACTTGGGGCACTGGGATCTCCATGGGTTTCTGTCCACAATTTTCAGACCCAAGGAGAATAAAATAGGTAGCGCCTCTGTCAAGAGGCAGTTGGGATTTTTTCCCAGGAAAAGTTGCTTTGAAAGTGGCTCTACAATATGTGGTGGCAACAGCACTAAAGACAAAGCCAGGGGAGCTCTGTGACCTTAGTCAAGCCCCTTGCCCTCTCTGAGACCTTCAGAGATGGAGGACTTGGGCCTAGGGGAAGGAGCAAACATTGTAGTCATGAACAGCCCCGGAGAGAATCAAGCAGAGGAGGGACTTCCTTTTGCAACTGTGTTTTAAATGTTGGTCTCCACAAGCTTGTCATTTTGTAATGTGAATTCAAATTGTTTAAACATTAAAGGCACAGCAAGTTAAATGTCACTTTTACTTCGTGTAGTGTTTTCCCCCCAGTCTGGCGCTCACTCGGTGTGTGTCGTCCTCCCAGCCAGCTGACACAGGAGCTTGCTGATGAGAGCATCTGGCTGTGCTGCTCTGTGTGCTTTGGGCAATGTGGTCCAGCCACATCTTGAACCTGTAACCACCAGAGGGGCCAGGAAGAGGACTCAGAACGGGGAGGAATGGAGGGGGACAACAGCTGCTGAAGGTGGGGCGCGGCAGAGACAGCCTCTCTTGGATCCTCCCAACCCCACGCTCATCTGCTGGGGTCCCAGCTCTCTCCCTCCCTCCTTCCCCTGCCCTTGGTCTATCTTTTCAGGGCAGGCCAGGCCTCATTTATTTGTTCACTCAACGATGAATTTACTAATCAATTAATGTAAGCCAAGAACTTTCCAAGTTCAATCTTCACAATAATCTATCTAGTACCTTAGGTTTGGGCTGCCCCAGAAGCAGAACTTGAGGCAAAGATTCAAGCGCAAATAGTGATCCTGGGAAACACAAAAGGGTGAGAATATGAGAGAGAGAAGGGGAGGCAGCCCGTCAAAAGATGCGCTGTCAAGCAAGTTACTGCCGTGGGCAACTAGAGCTTCATCCTTCTGGCAACGTTGGAGAAACAACGTAGAAGATGCTCATGAGCGATATCCCCACACAAGGGGCAAGAGACCCAAGGTGTTCATTCAACGTTGGAGAGTTGTTGGTTGAAGATTGCTCCTGAGGAGGCCGGCATTTGTTTCCTGGTACTTCCTGCCCACATGAGCACAGGCACGTGGGCTGATACAGGAGGCTGAGGTGAGTGGATTGCCTGAGCCCACGGGTTCGAGACCCGCCTGGGCAGCGAGACCTCATCTCTACAATAAATCAAAAAATCAGCC
>NW_007246482.1:697124-697796 GCF_000164805.1 Carlito syrichta
AAAAAAAAAAAAAAGAGAGATACAGATGCTGGCAACTAAAAGCTGGTGCTCAGACTCACTCATCAACAGAGAAATGCAAACCAAAACCACACCTGGGAGGTGTGAATGAAGACAGGCATGAACAGAAGTCGGAAACCTGAACAAATTATTCAAGTGGGGACAAACCAAAGGATTCAACCAGGGTCACTGCTCTGGTCACCAATTCCTCTCTGCCCGCCATGGTCTACTACAGAACTGTTGGACCTCCGTCCAAAATATACCCCATTCTACCCATTCATTCACTTCCTTGTTCTTACTACCATCTAATCTCAACCACTGTCATCTTGCTGCCTTTGATGTTGACTGTAGTGGTGGTTGCCGTGTTGGTGATAAGGATGGGTGATGATGGTGATGGTGGTGGTGGTGGTGATGGCGGGGGTGGGGTGGTTGTGGTAATGATAATCGTGACGTTGGAGGTGATGGTGGAGCTGATGGTGATGGTGGTGGTAGTGGTGGTGGTGGTGGTGATTGTAATTGATGAAGATGTTGGTGATGATGATGACAGTGCCGGGCCTCCACGGCTTTGATGCCTTTTCATGGCTCTCCCCCTTGCCCTCTTATCTATCAGCAGGGATTTTGGTCCTTTAAAAATATAAATCCAGCCGGGCTCGGTGGCTCAGCCTGTCATCTGCT
>NW_007246482.1:698067-707141 GCF_000164805.1 Carlito syrichta
AAAAAAAATATATATATATATATATCAATCCAATCCTATTGAAAGTCCTCCTACTGAAAGCCTTCCAGAGGGATCCTATTAAACAATTACCCCAGCTCCTTACCCCAACCAATGCAGCCCTCAGGTCTCTGACACCCCCTCACCCATACTCCCCTCACTTTGCAGAACCAGTGACACGAGCCTCCTTCCAGTTCTCCAGACTGGAAGTTCATTGCTGCTTTGGGCTTGCGCCGTTCTCCTGGCTAGAACACTCTTTCCCCAGCTACTTCCGTGGCCCGCTTCTTTCACCTCTGGTCTCAGCTGAGATGTCGGTCCCTTCCTTCAGGAGGCCTTCTCTGATCACTCCCACTGAAGCTGCTTCCTCTCTCCTGCATCACCTTCATTAAGGTCCTTGCCAGCATCTACCACGATCTGAAATTATCTCATTGAATTAGCGTTCTGTTGCCGGTTTACCTGGCTAGGATGTAGCTCCACGAAGGCAGAGACCATGTGGATCTTCTCACCTTTGTGGATATGATGTAGTTACAAGGATGCTAGGAGGTGCCCAAAAAAAATTGGTTGGATGAATTAATAGACACATCCCTCTGTGGCCCTTTGTGTGCTCCAGAAACCATCGCCCTCACCACCAATTTAACTCTGACCTCCCTGCTACGGTGTATGAAAACGCATCTGAAGTACCTATGGCAAGGGCTCAGCCAGTGCTCTCGTTATTAATATTAATTATTGAACAAGAGCCAGGCAGCCTGAAATGGTGACTAATGATGTTATCCCTGCACGGCTCCCAGCACCTGCACTGGTCCCATGGCACATTCACTCACTTATTCACAGGGCTGAGAGGGCAGGACGTGGTGTGATTGGAGGGAAAACCCTCCGCCCTTGGCGGGAAGAGTGGGTGCCTGTGTGGTGCCGGGAGCCGGGCCTGGCTGTGTTGACTTTGCACACACAGTGGGCCATCAGCCATCGGTGGAGGCTCGCAGTTTAATCACGTGTTTCCTCATTCATCTTCAGTGCTATCTGAGGGTTTATCTTTTCCTCCCCATGGCGTGGTTGTGATTGATGATCCCACGCCGGCTCCACCGCCACCGGCTCCACCACAGGGTTAGCACAGCTCACCGCAGGTGCCCAACCCCTCCTGGTTCCTTGCTGTCTGTGGCCGGCTGGGGCTGACATCATGCTTCTCTTAAGCAGCTCTGTTATGTAATGAATTGTGTGTCCTCCCCAACCCTGGATTCATATGCTGAGATCCTTTATGTCACTGTGTTTGGAGACAGGGCCATTAAGGAGGTAATTAGGGTTAGGGGGTAAATATGGGTAGGGCCGTCATTGGATAGAATCTGTGTCCTCGTAAGAAAAGCAAGAGACATCAGAATGCAAGCTCTCTGCACCAGCACAGAGGACAGGCCATGTGAGGACACAGCAAGGAGGCAGCCATCTGCCAGCCGGGAAGAGAATCCTCACCAGAGAATTCTCTTTTCTGGTACCTTGATCTTGAACGTCCAGCCACCAGGATGGTGAGAAAATGCATTTGTTATTTAGCCACCCATTCTGCGGGATTTGTTATGAGAGTCTTAGCAAACGAACACGAGCTTGGGAGAGGAAAGGGATGGGATTTGCAAAGGTATCTTCAAGTGGAAGTGTTTTCTTGGACAAATGGCAGAAATGACCCTCAGCAGAGGCGGTGTCTCCCCTGGAGAGGCAGCATTTAGTGGTGGTGGCCACACTGGGGG
This sequence comes from Carlito syrichta, assembly GCF_000164805.1. NCBI lineage: Eukaryota > Metazoa > Chordata > Mammalia > Primates > Tarsiidae > Carlito > Carlito syrichta. The sequence continues at coordinate 699,795 of NW_007246482.1, forward strand.
ACAGCAGGCCTGGGCTCCAATCCACTTCTGTGGGGCGGCAGGTCACTTGCCCTGGAGATTCAGTCCCTGTGCAGAGTCCACATGCTGTTTCTACATCACCAGAGAGGAGGGTGAGGTTGAAATGAGGGAATCTACGGTCATTCAACAGTGGTATCAAGTGCCTACCTGTACCCAGCACTGGGCTAGGCTGGGGCCAGAGTCATGAACAAAATCGGGATGGTCCCAGCCCTCATGGCACTCACAGATGAGCAAGGAGAGACATGCTAACTTAAAAACAAAAAGATTTCATGTTGGGATAAGATTCGACTGAGAAATAAAACAGACAGAGAGGAGAGAGGGCGTGGGGAAGGTGGGTGGATCTTTGTTTTCTGGGGTGAGGGAAGAGTGTGAGATTGTGTGCCCCAGAAGCAGGCTCTGAGCCTGGAACTGGAGGGCAAGTGGCTCACTTGGGAGGTGATCCCAGGAAGGCCCAGTGAGGAGCAGAGAGGTAAGATGTGAGGGGAGGAGCCAACGAAGGTGTGCTAACCAGATTACAGCAGCGGCCAGCTGTGGCTCAGTGCTGTGGGGGATTTCTGGGAAACTGCATAGAGTATATGCCTTCTACTGCCTCTGACAGGTGCCAGCTGAGGAGTAAAGAAGATTATTATCCACCATCTCCCGCCTGTTACTGGCTGATGGCTACTCCCAGGGGTGTCTGCCCCTGGAACGTCTAGCCTGTCCCCCGGATAGGTTGATAAGACGCCACCCCCTGCCACCCCATGCCAGAGGAAGACCCTGTGCAGAGTCCCATGTGCTGACAACAGAAAGCCATCAGCACAGACAGGAACAGCGGGTGCCAGGGGATGTGGGTGGCACAGGTTTGATTCTCTGAGAAGACAACCCTTGAACTGACACCAAAATGATGAGAAGGGGCCAGCTATGGGAAGAGCCAGGAGAGGAGTCCTGCAGACCCATCTCAGCCAAACCCTTGGCTTTCATCATGAACAGGTCAGAGAGAGGTTGTCGGAGGCAGCCTGGGGTAGGGGACGCAACAGTCCCCTTCCTCTCCCCCAGATTGCTCCCATTCTGCTCTCCCTCAGCTCCGCCACCCAGACTCCTCCCTTGGTCCCTACTGCAATGGAGGCGGCGACTGGCTGGCTAGGAGGGTGGGTTGGGCCTTTGGGGCCCAATCCCAGGAGGACTAGACCATTCATCGGCCCCTATGTGAGGAAGAGCAGTGGAGAGATGCCACCCCCCTAAGCGTGGTGAGAAGCAGAAAAGTTGGCAAATTCTGCAGCCAGGACTGCCCTGGCTTCCCCAGTGCTGGAGGAGCCACAGCTGAGCCCTCCCTGGCCCTCCAGTGATGCGTCCATGTCACATAAGTCATGCCTCCTCGTGGCCCGAGGAGGTCTGCCCCCAGGAACCCCAGGGAGCCCCAGGACACAGGGAGCACCAGCCTGGCCTAGTGGCCAGAACAAAGGTGGGCAAAAGTCAGTACAGTAAGATGACTCTGGGGAGGCTGATGAGTACAGTATGTGGGCCCCATAGAAGAGTAGGCTACTTAGTGGCCATGGTGGGAGAGGAGCTCAGGTCCTGGGTGCTCCATTAGAATGTCCCTTGGGCCAGTCCCAGAGTGCACTGTGGCCTCCCTTGGCCTGGGCAGTGTCTCCATGAGGGTTCCCAGAAGCAGGCCCTGGGACAAGGACTCCAGTGAAAATAATGTATTTGGGAGATGCAGGAAATAGCAGCAAGGGTAGAGGGGAGAGAAGGAGAAAGAGAAGGCACCAACAAGCAGGGCATCATACACCAGTGACTCTGTGGGCAGCTGGCACCAGATCCCACCCAGGAGCTCGGGAGACAGCAGAGACATGCCTCAGGGTTGGTTACTCCTAAGGGGTGATGAAGCAGCAGTATGGAAAAGCCCACTCTGGCCAGAGACCACCTGAGGCTGCTCCAGTGTGTGCTGGGGAAGCCCCCTGTCCTTGGAAATTGTTGGTACATAGCAAAGTCACAAAGCCTGAAGGATTAGAATTTGGTGGACAATGTTACCTCATGTATTCGGAAATTCAACTGACCAGAGTTCCAGCCTCAGTAATTTCTACAAAGTCAAGAATCTAGGCTGGGCTCGGTGGCTCAGCCTATAATCCCAGCGCTTTGGGAGGCTGAGGTGAGTGGATTGCCTGAGTCCACGGGTTCGAGACCCACCCGGGCAACTTGGCAAGCCCTCATCTCTACAATAAATCAAAAATTAGCCAGGCGTGGTAGCGTCCGCCTGTAGTTCGGCTACTTGGAAGGCTGAGGCAGAAGGATCACTGGAGCCCAGTGGATCGAGGCTGCGGTGGCCAGGAGCGTGCCACTGCACTCCAGTCGGGGCGATGGAGTGAGACTCCAACTAAAAAAAAAAGAGTCTAACCCTGGGTTCCACTTGCCTTGTTTAACCATGCTTCCTCAGCCCTTCTCCCAGCCCCCAGTTCTCCAACGAAGGCATCCCTCTGCTGCAAGACACAGTTTTCAGGAGGTATCTTCTGGGGGAAGGAATCCACACCCCCAGTGCCCCTCATCACTGGCAGAGGCCCAGCCAGCTGTCCTGCCCTCATTCCCAATAAGCAGAGCAAGGCCCGCCCCCAAGTACTCCACCAGCCCCCTTGCTCCTCCCTGCCTTCCTTCTTTAGCCCAATGTCCCTTGAGCTCACTTTGCCCTCTCCTGCCTCAGAGCCTTTGCATATGCTGGCCCCTCTTCTTAGAATGTATCTTCGCCCCCTGCCCCCACAATTTCTGCCTGTTGAAAACTTTCAAGCCGGGCTTGGTGGCTCAGCCTGTAATCCCTCGCCTTTGGGAGGCTGAGGTGAGTGGATTGCCTGAGCCCGTGGGTTCGAGACCCGCCTGGGCAGCGAGACCTCATCTCTACAATAAATAAAAAAATCAGCTGGGCGTGGTAGCGCATGCCTGTAATTCCGGCTAGTCGGAAGGCTGAGGCGGAAGGATCGGCAGAGCCCAGCAGGTCGAGGTTGCGGTGGCCGGATGCAGCCACTGCACTCCAGTCTGGGTGACAGAGTGAGACTCCAACTCAAAAAAAAAAAAAAAAAAAAGAAAACTTTCAACATGCAATCAATAACAATTTCTCTTGAGAGCCAGGAAGAACATTGAATCAACACAACAAAGACCTTCCTTCTGGAGTTTACAGTTGAGTGGAATAAGAAACATGAGGAAGGACCCCAAAAACCTGGGATTGTCTTTGGAGGACGGCTTTGGTCTACAACATTGTCTATTGTAGTACAGGCTTCTGCTGCTGGGTGAGTGTTCTAGGAACCCATCGGCATCAGAGTACTAGCTAGCGTTGTTGTGAGAAGCTACATTCAGCCTCACTGAATATTTTTGGGAGATTCTTTCAACGAGTTTGTCCATTTCGTGATGGGTGATTTACGAGCACACCTGCTCACACTGCACTGAGTGTTCAGCAGTTTTGGACCAGAAAACGACATGACCCCCATACACCTTTCTTATTCACCTGATCATGCCCTGAGCAACTTTTTAGTTTTTTGTTTCTCCAGATGAAAAAAAATATCCTCAAAGAGAAATGTTTTGCTGATGTGGAAGAGGTGAAACAAAAACGGCAGAAGCTCTTAAAGGCATCAAAATTCAAAACAGTTCAAAAACTGTTTTGAGCAGTGGAAAAAGTGTCTCAATAAGGTGTACTGTATCAAACGAAGAGTACTTTGAAGGTGACTGAAGTTTAAACATGTAAGAATAAATTCACAATTTTTTATAAATAAATTCTGGGTTTGGGGATCCCCCTCATAAATCATTGCACAAATTGCTCTATAATTTTCACTGTGGTCAATGTGAAGGAGGGGGATAGGGAGCCACGGACCTTAGGGAGGGGCTGGGCTAAGTCTGGAGTTTCCCAGAGTCTTCTGGGGGGAGTGATATTTAAGCTAAGACTTGAAAGGCAAGCAGGTGAGAAGTGGAAAAGCATTCCAGGAAGAAGGAACAGCATGTACTAGACCCTGAGAGGGGACCCTGAACTACTGATGTGTGTTTGAGTTGAGAGAGAGCAGGTGGGCAGAGGCCATGAATGGATCCTAAAGAGGTTTGGAAAGATTGGAAAAGTTTAAAATCTACCAAGCCACTCAGTTGAGGTTTTTAGGGACCTGTCAGGGACTTCACCCACAGATGTGAGGGTCAGGGGGTCCCCTTGTCTTGGTCTTTCCAGGACTGGGATGGTGGTAAGAAAAATGATTCCTAGCAAACCCATTCTGCTCTCCCCTGCCCACCCTCACCCAGGACTGAAGAGAGAGTGGGAGATGCCTTCTATTGAAAACTCCCCGCCCCCACCAACCACTCTGCATTCTGGGGGAGGGGAGTGGGAGCTACTTGTCATTGTTCCTGCACACTGGCTGGCAGGAGGCCCGGGGAGGGGGCTCCCCAATAGGGAATCTGCAGCTGCCTGTCTTTAAGGTAAAATTACCGTAATTACCCCAATTACCAAATCCATCAGGAGCTTTGGATTGAGGAGGCCTGGAGAACAATCGGGCCCTGATGGATCTGAGGCGTGTGAGTCACAGAGCCGGGGCACGATGTTCATGGGATTGGGAGGGGAGTGGGGGTGGCAGCGGATGTTAAAGCCAGGCTCTTGACTGAGGTGGGAAGGGGAAAATGCAGAGAGATTGTGAGTAGCCAAGACCCCGCCTTCCTTCCTCAGTGAGGTTTTTTCCTCTATATTGGAAATAAAAATACTCCTAATTCCATCTGGCTTCTCCTTTCACAGAACCCTACACCCGCTGGCCACCTGACGTGGACCTGCTTTTGTTACCTCTTATGAGAGCTGAAGGTGAAGGACCGCGTGTGGTGGCTGGGGGTCTCCTGGGCCCCAGCTGGAGCAGGAGCTGTGGGAAGAGCTTTCCAGGCTTCCCTCCCTCAAGCCAAGGAGCAGGGTTAGTCCCATTTTACAAATGTGGGTGTCCCCTTTTCCCTCCTGGCCTGGTATTCTGGAGGCCACTCCCCCCTCCAGCTCTGCCCGGCAACCATACTTGGTACACACTCAGATGTTTGGTGAAGGAAATGAAGAACAAGGTGGGGGATTAGGTGGTTACTGGGAAAATCATGTTACAGGGAATGTCTCCACTTTCCATTTCTATTAGAATTTCACTACATTTGAAGAGCAGTAAAACCTTTCAGATTCTTTCTCTCACTTGATCTGGATGTGTAACCTAAGGAAATCATCCCTAATTGTGGAAAGACCGTATCACGAACCTAACATTTTCAGCATTGTTTATTGTTGGCTGCACATTTTAACCTTGAGGAGGGATCCAGGCTGCCAGTCCCTCCAGCCCCAGGAGGAGTTATGTCTGCAGGACCTTAGAGGAACGAGACACCTTTATCCAAAGTAGACTTAGGCCTGACTTGGGAGGTGGGTTTGGGTTTCCACAGAGAACACTGGGACTAAGTCCCCACAAATCATAAAGCTTGACTTTGACCTGGCTTGTCCTTGGTGCCTACAGCTCCAAAGTGACCTTGCCAGGCTTTAGGTACTGGTCAAAGACACAGAAGTGTGGATCAGGCCAATTAGCTTCCTAACGCATCATGACAAGCATGATGAATATGGAAGATCGGGGAGCAAGTTCATGTCCAAACATGGAAACTGGCTAAATAGAGGGAGCTTTGTGCAGGTTTTAATAATAATGATTAAAAAGATGCTTTTGAAATCTGGGAAAATGCAATAGGATGTTTATTATAGTGCCGTTTTAATAGCAAAAGATTGAAAGCAATATAAATATCCAAAAACAGGAGATCCATTGAGGAAAGAATGGTTCGTGTATATGAGGGAATTGTGTGCAGTCGTTACACAAGATAAAACAAAAAAGGCTGTGGTATGGAAAGGAACTTGTCATAGTTTTCAAACATTTTACTATGAAAAATTCCAAACAAAAGTTGAAAGAATTATAACATCCATATACTCACTGCCTTGATTCTACAATGAACACTTTACCATATTTGCTTGAAAACACACCTGACCATCTACCCATTCATTTCCTTTTGATGCATTTCAAGGTAAGTTGTGGTGAGTTCAAAGTAAGTTGCTTACCCCTAAACTCCGGCATGCAATGGTAGACATTTTACTCTTTTGCTGGGTATGACTTATATATAATAAACGACACATATTGTGCATATAACTCCACACTCATGAAACCATCACCACAATCAAGATATGGAACAATTCTATTACCTTCAGAAAATTTCCTCACGCCCTTTCGCAATCCATCCTGATCTCTGTTCCTGTCTCCAGGCAACCACTGATCTGCTCTTTGTCACTATTGATGAGCTTGCATTTTCCAGAGTTTTATATAAATGGATGACTATAGATGCACTCTTCCTGTGTCTAGCTTCTTTCACTCAGCACAGTGCATTTGCCATGTATCCACATTATTGTGTATCCATAGTCAACGTTGTATTGTGAATAGTATATATGGATGTGCCACATTTATCCACTGATTTGTTGATGACATTTGAGTTGGTTTTAGTTTGGGGCTATTGCAAATAAAATTTCTATGAATATCTGTATACAAGCCTTTGTACATACATATGTTTTCATTTTTCTTGAGCAAATACCTATAAGTAAATGGCTGAGTCACATGGTGTGTGGTTAATGTTTTAGGAAGCTCTATTATACTTTAACTGGGAGAACATAGACTCTACTATGAAATCAATGTATGATTATATCGCCATAAAACCATGGGACCATGCAAACTGCTTTTATTTGTTTAAGTTGGAGTCTCACTCTGCCGCCCAGGCTGGAGTGCAGTGGCATGATCACAACTCGCCATAGCCTTCACCTCCTGGGCTCAGAAGAGCCTTCCACCTAAGCATCCTGAGTAGCTGGGACTACAGGCAAGTCACCACACCCAGCTAATTTTTTTTATAGAGATGAGATCTTGCTAGTTGTCTAGGCTGGTCTTGAACTCCTGGCTTCAAGCAATCCTCTTGCCCCGGCTTCCCAGAGTGATAGGATTACTGGTGTAAGCCACAATGCATGGCTCCAGAACTGCTTTTAAATTAGTATTCTGAAGGTATTTAAAACATTACTGGCTTTTAAAATGTATATGTGTAATCCCAGCACTTTGGGAGCCGAGGTGGGAGGATTGCGTAAGCCCAGAAGTTCAAGACCAGCCTGGGCAATATAGGGAGACTTCATCTCTACAAAATATCAGAAAAATTGACTGGATGTGGTGGTGTGTACTTGTAGTTATAGCTACTCAGGAGGCTGAGAAGGGAGGATCTCTTGAGTCAGGAGTTGAAGGCTGCAGTGACGTGATCACAGTCTGGGTGACAGAGTTAGACCGCTGACTCAAAAAAAAAAAAAAAAAAAAA
>NW_007246482.1:707306-716627 GCF_000164805.1 Carlito syrichta
AAAAAAAAAATATATATATGCAATAAACAGAGTTTAAAATAATCTCTGTGTGCATAGAAAGTTTCCATTATACTATGTGGTCCAGTCTACTCCTTGCTTCCTTCCCAGAGACCTGCAGGCACTGATATTTGAGTCTTGGGGTTCTCTGCCTAGGGGAGTGTGGGGCACCGGTGTGTCTCCTCACTTATCGGGATTCCTCATGGAAGGGAGCCCAGAGCCTAGAGGAGGGAAGGGAAGACCTGGACCATCACTCAGCCCTGTGCCAATCCCCAAGGCTGAACCATGGCCTGTAGAAGGCCTGGGCTTGGGAAATGCCCCTGAACCATGAACAATATAGGGCATGTTCTTTGACATTTCCTATCAAAGTGCCCTTACGGGAGGAGGAGTATGCAGATGAGCTTGGAGCATACACAGACGCAACCCATGCACTCATTCAATTATCCATTCAGCCACTAAAAAAACTGTTCTCAGGGTTTCCTCTGTTCAAAGTCCTGCGATGGACCCTGAGGGCACTGCTGTGAACCAGACAGAACCAGCTGCCTCTCAGAACGTCCAAGGTCACACAAGTTGCTCTTCTTTGAAATTTCATGATTTCGTCTTAAACATTCATGTGAATTTGCATCTTATTTCATAATGTAGCCATGCTTGTTTGTTGTTTTGTTTTTTTTGTTTGTTTTTTCTCATTTTAAAATGATGTTTTCTCAAAGCAGGAGGTATCACACTTCCACACTTCAAACTTTGCTATAAGCCTACAGTAATCAGAACAGGCACATAGACCAATGGAACAGGATAGAGATTCAGGAAGCAAAGCCTCAATTCCTCAACCAACTCATCTTTGACAAAGCCTCCAACAACAACCACTGGGGAGAGGAGAATCTATTCAGTAAATGGTGCTGGGAAAACTGGCTGACCACATGCAGAAGATTGAAACAGGATCCCTACCTATCACCATATACAAAAGTAACTCTAAATGGATCAAAGACCTAAATGTAAAACCTCAAACTATAAGAATCTTAAAAAACGCAGGCGACACCCTTATGGAAATTGGAACTGGGAACCAATTCCTTTTCAGAACCGTAACGGCCAACACCTTAAGAAATAAAATAGACAAGTGGGACCTCATCAAATTAACAAGCTTCTGCAAAGCAAAAGAAACCAAGAGAGCAGGGAGACAGCCCAACTGTTTATACGACAAAGGCCTAATATCTAGGATCTACAAGGAAATCAAACGCGCCATAAGGAAAAACACAGCCCCTTTAAAAACTGGGCAAAAGACATGAATAGACACTTCTCAAAAGAAGATATACGGTCAGCAAACAGACACAAGAAAAAGTGCTCAGCCTCACTCATCATCATAGAAATGCAAATCAAAACCACACTGAGATACCACCTAACCCCTGTAAGAATGGCCATCATTAATAAAACAAACAACAACAAATGCTGGTGAGGATGTGGAGAAAAAGGAATGCTTCTACATTGCTGGTGGAAATGCAAACTAGTACCTCCTCTTTGGAAGACAGTGTGGCAATTTCTGAAAGAACTAGAAATTGACCTTCCATATGACCCAGCAATTCCCCTATTAGGAATATACCCGGAGGAACTCAAATCATTCTACAAAAAAAATACCTGCACACGTATGTTTGTTGCAGTACTATTCACAATAGCAAAAACATGGAACCAACCATGTTGCCCATCGAAGCTGGACTGGATAAAATAAAAAAAGTGGTACTTATACATGATGGAATATTATGCAGCCATAAAGAAGGACAAATATATGAACTTTGTAGAAACTTGGATGGATTTGGAGTCGGTCATGCTCAGTGATTAATCACAGAAACAAAGAACAGAGTTCCATATGTTCTCACTCATAAATGGACCTTGAACAATCATAATGATATAAGAAAGTGGCAGTAGTGGGAAACTGTCAGGGGCGGGGGGTGGGATTGGCAGTTGAGGGAAACTGCTAGGGGAGGGAGGGGTATACCTCATCAACAAGGGTACCTGCATGATCAGCGTTTACATACCTAACCCTGAAATGTACCCCACATCTTTATAATAAAAATTTGTAAAATAAAAAAAATAAATAAAATGATGTTTTCCACAACAATGTGAATGGCCTTAAGGCCACTGAAGTGTACACTCAAAATGGTTAAAATGGCAAATTTTGTGACATAAACATTTCTTATGGTGGTAGAATATATATAACAAAAAACAAACATTTTAGCCATTTTCCACTGTACAATTCAGTGGCATTAAGACCATTCACACCGATATGTAGCCATCACCACCATCCATTTCAAAAACTTTATTTTTCCAAACAGAAATTCTGTGCTCACTAAGCAACAACGCCCCTCTACTGTCTTCTCAGTCCCTGGCAGCCACCGCTGTGCTTTCTCTCTCTAGGTATCTCATATAAATAGAATCATACAATGTGTGTCCTTTTGTGTCTGGCTTATTCCCCTTGCCAGAATGTCTTCATGGTCCATTCATGTTGTAGCATGTAACAGGACATCTTCTGTTTTATGACTGAATACAATTCCATTGTATGTACATGCCAACTTTTTATTCCTTCATCAGTCAATAAACATTTGGGTTGTGTCCACCTTTTGGTTATTGTGAATAATGCTGCTATGCACATGGGTGTGCAGATACCTGTTCAAGTCTCTGCTTTCAATTCTTTTAGGTAGATACCCAAAAGTGAAATTGCTGGATCCTCGGTTAGTCTATGATTAATTTTTTAAGGCATCATCACTGTTGCATTACATATTTCACCACACACAAAAAAAATTTAAGCCCATGTTGGCTGGGCATAGTGGCTTAAGCCCGTTATCCCAGCGTTTTGAGAGGCTGAGGCAGGAGGAGTGCTTGAGGCCAGGAGTTCAAGACCAGTCTGTGTTATCTAGCAAGAGCCTGTCTTTACAAACAAAAAAATACAATTAGTTGGGCATGGTGGTGGAGGAGCACTTGAGCCCAGGAGTTTGAGGCTGCATTGGACTATGGTCACACCACTGCTCTCCAGCCTGGGTGACAGAGCAAGACCTTGTCTCTAAAGAAAAAAAAGGCCCATGTTAATCATGACACGTCTGTGTCCTCTGTATCTTTGAATAAAGTGGACATTCCAAGAAGAAGCATCTGTGGCTTCCGGCACTCTCTGATGCCCTGCCAGGCTATTTGTATCCCTCATTCATATCCACAAATGAAGGGGAAGTATGGCTACCATTCATTCATTTATTTATTCCACAAATATTGGTTGGGAGCCAGGAACTCCACTAGATGACAGAAGGTGAACAAAGCTGGACATAGCCCCGGCCTCTAGGGGCCTACAGCCTGGAGGAAAGGCAGGTGTCATCATGGGGTCCCTGCCCTGTGGCACTGAAGGCCCAGCAGTCATTCTCAGTGCCTACACGGAGAGGCAGGAGGGCCGCCTGCAGCCGGTATGCTTCTTGGCTGGCTGGTGCTCCTTTCCTTTCCCTTAGCCTCAGGTTTCTCATCTGCTAAATGAGGGTGACCACTGCCCCCTTCCAAGCCCAATGGTGAGGTAGGATGAGGCTCTTATTCCTCTCACCCTCTTTTTTCTCTCCCATTTCTGTGAGCTTGGCAAAGGCATATTACCATCTCCATCTTTCCAGTGCATAGACTGAGGCCCGGTGAAGCAAGGCCAGACCTGTGCAGGCTCCACAAAGCCCTGGGCAGGACCTTTCGCAGGACAGTGTCTCTCCTCCACAGACAGTCATCGGATCTGCTCTCTTGCCCTCAGTCTCCCTCAGCCTGCGGGCACTGGCTGCTCCTCCAGCTGGGCTCCTGTCAAAAGTCCAAATGTCCTTGTGTCCTTGTATCTGAGGGCAATGACAGGGCCCCTGAGGGACGCTGCCAAGGCACCTCCCCTTTACCTGCTTCCTCCCACCAGGCAGGGCCCTGGGCTCCAGTCAGGGAAGGTGGGACTCCCAGGGCACCAGCCCTCACCCCTACTGGCTTTGGAGCACATTCTCTATCCGTTTTGTGCTATTTTTCTGCTCTGTCTGGTTGGACACAGACTCCCAGTCCCACAGACCCAGGCTTAGCTCTTAGTTGATTTGTGGGACCTTAGACAAGTTGCTGGAAATCTCTGAGTCTCAGTTTCCATCTATAAACCTGCTACCTCTGATGGGTGAATAAATGGTGCTTACTTGGTAGAATACTACTATATTCACCAGCTCGGCCATAGTCAAACACTGTAGACTGGGCGACTTAAGCAACAAAGATGTATTTTCTCACAATTGTGGAGTTAGAAGTCCAAGGTCAAGGAGCTAGCAGGCTGGTTTCTCCTAGGTCTCTCACCTTGGATTGCAGATGTATCTTCACATGGCTTTTTCCTATGTGTGTGTGTACTCCTTGGTGTCTCTTCCTCTTATAAAGACAAGGTCAGGTGCAATGACTCGTGTCTAAAACCCTAGAACTTCGGGAAACTGAGGTGGGAGTGTTACTCGAGGCCAGGAGTTCAAGACCAGCCTGTGCAACACAGTAAGACTCCATCTATTTAAAAAAAAAACACACTAGTCCTATGAACCAGGACCCCACCCTTATTACCTAATTTAACTTAATTACCTCCTTAAAGGCACTATTTCCAAATGCAGTCACCTTGGGGTTTAGGGCTTCAACTTACAAATCTGGGGAGAGGGATATGGTTAAATCCATTACAACTATTCAGTAATTAAAAGGAACAAGCCAATGATAAGCAAGAGAAGCTGGATGCAAAACTCATATACTGTATGATTCCATTTATATGAAATGCTAGAAAAGTCAGATGAATTCACAATGACAAAAAGCACATCTGCCATTGTCTGGGCTGGGGGAAGGGAGGATTCATGGGACAGTCTGTGAGAGACCTGACAACAAAGAAATCCAGGGGAAGTTTCTGTGGGTGATGGAACTGCTGTATCTTGACTGTGGTGGTTACGTGGAATGTATACATTTGTCAAAACTCATTGAATTATATGCACTGGAAATGAGTGCATTTTGTGTGTGTAAATTATACCTCGATGAAAGAAAATATAAAAAAACACTCAACCTCAAAGAGTTAAAAATAAGAATTAAGTTAGATTGTTGTTAATAAATGAGTTAATGCCTGCAAAGTGCTTAGCTTGGAGCCGGGCACAGTGTAAAAGCACAAGTAAATGGTAACCATGGTAACCTGAAAACAAGACTTTTGCTCAGTAAGTGAGGAAGAAATAAATGCAGAGGGCATACAAGTGGGTGTGAGGGGGCCTCTTCCAGATCCAGAGCAGATAGGCAGGGGCTGTGAACTCAGACTCCTGTAGTCACTGGGTGGCTCTCTCCCCGACCAGAGGAGGACTCCTCCACCACCTGTCAGTGTCTTTTGGGCCCTGGGAGCAGTCACCTGCAACTCAGCCTCTGCTCAGCCCTGATCCTGTTTCTTTCATTCATTCACTCACTGAACATGCACACTGGATCACCAACGGATACAAGAAAAGATATCAATAGCTGCCTTTATTTACTGAGTGCATCAAGTGACAGACAGAAGCCGTGCTTGTGTTTGATATTTCAGGTTGAACCCAATGAAAGAGGTGATGTTTGACAAGTTTTCACACACAGAAAAAGCAGTTTACTATGGTTCAACCTAATATATAACTCTTCCATACGTATGACAAGTCTGTAGAGTAGATATTATATTCCCATTTTGCAGCTGAGAAGGCTTACATTCAGAGAAGTGAAATGACTGACCCAAGGTCACACAGTTATAAGTGGCTGGACTTGAACATAAGTCTGCCTCTGAGACCCATATATTATATGTTCCTTACCCTTAAGGAGTCCCAGTTCAGTGGAGGGGTGAACATATTAAATATGTCCCCACTCATCCCAAATCCCTAGACAGGCTGCCCTCCGCTTTTCAGATACTGGATATGTGTGCATTGGGTTTTTTCGGATGCCAAGGTCTTGCCAGCCCTGCACACGGTTCCCCTGCCCGCTAGGACAGCTTGTCATCTCCTGGCCTGCTTCTCCCTGGAGCTCAGGGTTTGTGTGGTCAGTGACGGTTGGCCCCCGCCAGGACTGTGCTTGTATGTCTCTGCTGCCCCAGGAGCTGGCCTCATTCTGCCCATCTTGTCCTCACTCCAGGCCTGCCCCTCCATAAAGACTTCTTCCAATTTCAGATTTGTCTTTAATTTACGGCTCATTAGCAGATCAAAGAGGACGAGATCCCCTGAGTCCAAGGGACCCTCAGGCAGCCCCCTCCTCACACTGTCACGAGGTGCCCCCTTGGCAGGAGGCAAGGGGATCCCCCTTGGCTGCTCTTTGTGAAGCAAGGAGAGGGGGCTGGGACCTGGCTCTGGCTCCCCCATTTCTAACAGGGCCAGAGGTTCAGCTGGCAAGGCTGAGGTGGAGGCACTGGGAAGCGGCATCAGCCCCTCCTCCAGAGCCTGAGCAGGACAAGGACAGTTAATTCCTCTGGTGTTATCAGCTGGGCACAGGCACTGGTTGCATAGCAACCCAGATTGCTCTCTGTCTTCAGTGCTCAAAAAAAAAAAAGAAAAAAGAAAAAAATCAGCATTTTCTCCAACTCCATGAAATGGAAATGGGCCTGGGGCACTCCAGACTTCCTGTCCCCCAAGCATGGCTTGTTTGCAGGAAGCCCTCACCTATACTACGTGGTAAGGTCCCCATTCTTTTTTTTTTTTTTTTTTTTTGAGTTGGAGTCTCACTTTGTTGCCCAGACTGGAGTGCGGTGGCCGCTCCCTCTCGCTTCCCACATGCCAGACTGGGTGTGGGGATTCACCCACCGCCCTACAGCTGCAGTGTGGAGCTGGGTCAGAAGCTGGGTCTGAGTTTGTTCAAGGGGATGTGGGACAGGCCTAGGGTTGGGGCGACAGAGCGTGAACTGGGGGAACCCCAGCCAGTCTTGGCAACGGAATTGACTTATCCATTCACTAAGAAATATTAATTTGGCACCTGCTGGGTGCTATAACCCTAAACTCCCCAAATTTGGTGGGTTAAAGATGACTGCCAATTCTTTGCCACTCCTCTTATGGAGAAGTGGTGTCTCGTCCCTCCTGCTAAATTGGGGCTGACTCTGACCGGTTCGACCCATAGAATGTGACAGTGGAGACCCTGTAACTCTGAGACTAAGCCCTAAGAAGTGAGTGACTTCTACCTTTGCTGTTTGAAATGCTCCTTCCTCGAGCCCGGTCTCCATGATGCTAGGAAGCCCAAGCAGTCATGTGGAGGGCCCCTTGAAGTCTGTATCATGTGCCAGCCATGTAAGACCATATGAGACTATGGAGGCAGAAGAATCCTCCAGCTGAACCCTGACCCTCCTGTCCCACAGAATCAGGAGCAAATGAAATGATTGTCTCTAAGTGAGTCAGTTTCAGAGTAGCTTGTTATGCAATAATAGGTAACCAAGTCACCAGGAGAGCTTACTTTTTCATTCACGGACTCTCAAACATCAACAAGCATGGTTTAAGAACCTGTTGAATGCTAGGCCCCATGCTCATCTCTAAAGCAAAATGCCACTTACGCTGGGCAGTTGGGAGCATTGGGAGATGGAACAGAGGCAGGAAAACAGGACCAAGAGCTGAGAGACAGGAGCAGACAATGAAATATAAGCAATCTGCAATTAAAGGGTCACAAGAGGAGGCAGAGAAGACCATTTAGCTGCTGACCAGAGCATGTCTCTTTGGATTCAGGTACCAACTCTGCATGGTTGGAAATGGGTGCCTAGGGTCCCCCGGGAAGGATTCCGAGGTGAAGGCTGAGCCCCGGGTGACTGATGAACATGTCTGCAGTGAGTAAGGAGAGAACGGAGGTGCGGGTGTCACACACGTGCTTCCTGTGCCCACACTGACTGACAGCCTCTGCGACTAACTTCCCAGCCTGCTCAGATGTGGAGGGGCTGAAAAACAGGTTGCTCATGCGGGTTTCGTGGGGACTGGAGCAGGGAGAACTCCAGGCGTGCATTCACATCTTTCCATCAAGAGCTACAGATCTCCTTCTACACCAACAGGGCGGCTTCAGAAGGGTTGTATTTAGTTTGGTTTGTTTATGTCTTCTAGTCAACACAGTTCACATTTCCATTGAGTTTTTCTGTGTTCTTGGGTCAGGCTTTCACCTGGCTCTTTTTGTTTTAATACTGATGTTTGGGCTGTACACCCCCACCACCACCAAGCCCGGGGAATCAGTACTTTATGACTCCCCACATGACTCTAACATGCAATCAGAGTTAAGAAAACAACAACCTGACCCTTGGAAACACACAGCTGAGGAAAGCTTTAGTCCTCATAGTCTAGGTTTGTGGTGGGAGGTGAGTAGAGACCTTTTTTTAAAAAAAAACAAAACAGGGTCTTGCCATTGCCTAGGCTGGAGTGCAGGGACAGTGGTACTGTAGCCCTGGAACTCTTGGGCTCAAGCGATCCTCACGCCTCAGCTTCCTGAGTAGATGGGACCATTGGCATAGGCATAAGCCACCACACTGGTCCAAGAGAGTCAGTCTTGTGCTGGTAAAAGTTTGACTGTGTTCCAGGAAAAAGAGGTCTTTTTTTTTTTTTGAGTTGAAGTCTCACTCCATCGCTCAGGTTAGAGTGCTATGGTAAGCTCACGGCTACCCCAGGGTCGACCTGCTGGGCTCTGGCGATCCTTCCGCCTCAGCCTTCCAAGTAGGCACATGCCCCCGCGCCTGGCTAATTTTTTATTTATTTTAGAGACGAAGTCTCCCCAAGTTGTCCGGGCTAGTCTCAAACCCACGGGCTCAGGCAATCTACTTGACTTGGCCTCCCAAAGTACTGGGATTACAGGCCGAGTCAACAAGTCCAGCCAAAAAAGAAGTCTTATTTGTAGCATTTGCTGATTTCTGTGATGTAAATACTTTCATCATGGCTGACTTCAAGCCATCAACATGATGTCACTGAAGGCTGAGTTGGGGTGACAGGCGCAGTGGGCTCTCTCCAGCAAGGTGGGATTGGCTTCAGCATACCATACCATGGGAGGCAAGCACAGCCCTAATGAGACAGGGTGAGAAGTGTTCTAATCACTTTGCACTGAGCTGTGGTCTGAGGACCGGCAGCCTTGGCATCACATGGGAGCTGGTTAGAAATGCAGCATCTCAGGGTCACCCTGGACCTACTGAATCAGCATCTCCACTTTTTTTTTTTTTTTTGAGTTGGAGTCTCACTCTGTCGCCCAGACTGGAGTGCAGTGGCCGCTCCCGGCCACCGCAGCCTCGACCTGCTGGGCTCCGGCGATCCCTGCCTCCTCAGCCTTCCAAGTAGCTGGAACTAAAGGCGCGCGCTACCACGCCCGGCTGATTTTTTTGATTTATTGTAAAGATGA
>NW_007246482.1:716888-719954 GCF_000164805.1 Carlito syrichta
TCAACCCCGCGGGCTCAGGCAATCCACTCACCTCAGCCTCCCAAAGTCACGGGATTACAGCCTGAGCCACCGAGCCCGGCCAGCATCTGCACTTTAAACAGGTGTCTAGGTGATTCGCGAGCATAGTCAAGTTTGAGAAGCACAGCTCCAATAAATGGAGTTTTTAAAAAACGTATCTGGGAACACAGAGATGGAAATGCTAGAAGGATCAGAGAAGGCTTCCCAGGAGGAATAGCACCTGAATTGGGTTTCAAAGGATGAGTAGCAGTTTTCCATAAGATAAGAGGTAAGGAAGGGGAAGGGAACTGTTGGTAGAGGGATTAGTATGGGCAGAGGTATGGAGTGAAAAAAAGGTGTGGTGTGGAGAGGGCCTGGGTGGAATGGGAGGAGATGAGGCTGGAGAACAGTGACCACCTGGCCAGCAGCCTTTACAGCCTGGCAACTTGCTGGAAATATAAATTCTCAGGCCCTACCCCAAACTTACTGGATCCAAAATTCTGGGGAGTGTGCTCAGAATCTGTGTTTTAATAAGTCTTTCAGGTGGTCCTGACTGACACTGGGTGGGGGAGAGCAGGAGGGTTCAGTGCATGTCAGGGAAACATTTCAGGTGGCTTTCACGTCAGAGACTTCCCCTGCTGCCTCCAAAGTCTTCCCCTCTCCTGGAGACCCTTTGACAGGAGCTCGCAGGAGGTGGGACTGTTGTCCCTTTTGGCCCCGCCTGATGCTAATGTCTGTGATGGTCTCTCTCGCACTGGAGGACACTTTTGCCATGTGTTATAGCATTCACCACAATAACATAATCACGGGTAATTGTGATTACTCATGTGCTTGTGCTGCATACAAGTGTCACATCAGTCACTCCCACAGTTCAGTCCCAAGCCTTGATTTCTGAGAGACAGACAACTGCATGTGTGTGACCGACTGGTGGGCTCTGCTGATCAAGGACGGGTTTGCTGATGGGACACTTATTCAGAAGAAATCCCCTGGAAGCACCCCCTACCCTGCACTCATGCTCATTCCTGACCTTGGCTGAGATGCCGCTTCCTCCATGAAGCCCTTTCTTCGAGATAACCCTTGCCCCTCATGGCCTCCTCAGCCCTCGCCGTTATAGTGCCTCTCACGCTGTTCTCTAATCCCTTAACTGTCTCTCGGGTCCCTTAGCAGGATATCTCCACCCTGCCTGACATTGCCCCATTCCAGTGGATCACTCTGAGTGAGCACTCATGTGTGAGCACCATGCCAAGGACTTTACTGGTACTATGTCCTTTAAACCTGACGACTAGCACCCTATGAGATAGCTACTATGGTTTTATCTTCGTTTTACAGATGAGCAGACTGAGGCGCAGGAAATAAAATACACTGCCCAAAACCACAAGGCTGATGAGCTGCAGGTAGCCTTCCTCCAACAGATAAATGCATTTTGTTGTTTGTTGTTATTGTGTTTGTTGTTGTTCCAGGGAGAAAGGAGAGAGGGAGGGAAATGTGAGAATTCTTCTGAGAACCTTCATCACCCCAGCGTCTGCAGTGCCTCCAGTCTGCAGGCCTGAAGCCCTGGCTATATCCTTCCTTCATTCTGAGGGACACTGAGGCAGGACCTGGAAGAGGTGAGCCTTGTTCAGAACCAGGGAGCACTCCATGGGCACAAGAAGTCAGGTCTCTGCTGTGACTCAGTCATGGCCTGGGGTCTCAGGGAGAGGGGCCCGTGTGCAGGCCCTGGCAGACAACTTTCCGCTACCAGCGTCTTTCAGTCCCCCTCTCCTCTACCATTAGTGCTGAAATTAGCATTGTAATTGCCTTTTTACTATACTGGGCTGTGAAAGACACCAGTCTGGCTCCGCCTCTCCCCCTCTCCACCTAGGGAGCAGCATTGGTCTCCCTCCCTAGGTTCCACAGCACCCACCCCACCACCCACTCTCCCAAGCGGGTATTTCACACTCCTGAGCCTCAGTTTCTCCAGCCTCCATGTGAGGATGATAATCCAAGCTTCAAAGACTTATTGTGAATGCCAGGTGCAGTTCCTGGCATGCTGTGAGTAACGACAGCAATTGTTGTTGTGTTTGGAGACCGGGGAGAGCAGGGATGTGCAAGCCGTGACCTCACCTTTCCCTGCCAACAATCACATGAGCAGACAGCAACAGGACCTGACCTGAAAGCATTCAACTTTCTCATTATAATTAGAAGATTTTACTGTAAAACAATCAGACCTTAAAAGCACAAATGTGTGATTAAAAGCACAAATAAGCTAGGAAGATTAATTAAATTCACATTTACATAACCAGCAAAGTGCATGACATGCGATAAGTGATCAATAAGTAACATTTATTATGATTATTGCTGTTTGTACTTAGCTCAGAAAATCAGTCATTAATGACCTCGCCTGATACACCACTTTCAGGCTTGGATTTTAAATCCCTGCACAATTTAGTGCTAGGTCCTGGATTTACATATGTAAATCCTGCTTTGAGAAAGACATCCTCTGGAGGGAGAGAGGAGGGGAGAGAGGGCCCAAGACTTGCCAGGCACTCAGCTAGGGGCTTGGTAAAGATGTTGACCAAGAAAGAGGAGGTCTCTGCTCTTATGAAGCTTGTTCAAAAACGAAATATCGAATTACAAAATCCGACTCATGCCTTGAAAGAGAAGGGAATAAATAAATCATACAGGGTAACCAAAGGGTGGGGATTCCGTCTCGGATTGGATGGTCAGAGTACTTCTTGGAGAAGGTGAGATTTAGGCGTAGACTAGAAGGAGCCAGTTATGCAAAGAGGAGGTCGTCAGCTTTCTGGGCAGAGGAAAACAGGAAGGCGACCAACCCCAGCACACTGTCTATGTCGGGAATTCGAGGTTGGGCCCAGGGAAGAGGGGTTCTGGCGCCGTTGGGGCCCGGGGAGGGGCACTGTGTCCCAAAGCTTCAGGGGCCAGCCCGGGCAGGGCAGCGCCTGTCCCCTCCCCTCCGCGTGCGGGTCCCCCAGCTCCTGTCCGTCTCCGCTCCCCAGTTCTCCACGAGGGAGAGGGAGGGGCGCTAAAGGCGGCCCCTTCAGCGTCTCGTCCCTTTTTGCCATTGTTTAG
>NW_007246482.1:720083-764678 GCF_000164805.1 Carlito syrichta
GGCGGGCGGAGGGCGCCGCTCGCTCAGCTGCTGCCTATTATCCGGCTTTTGTTCTCCGTCGCCCG
The DNA here is from genome assembly GCF_000164805.1 of Carlito syrichta. Lineage (NCBI taxonomy): Eukaryota > Metazoa > Chordata > Mammalia > Primates > Tarsiidae > Carlito > Carlito syrichta. The sequence goes on from NW_007246482.1 coordinate 720,149, forward strand.
CGCGTCCCCGCTAGGAATGTTAGCTGTAGCTGACGGTCTCCGCCCCCTTTCCTGCCCAGGGTGGGGGTGGGAAGGGAGTTTCAAACGGAATTGCTCTCAGTCCGACTCCCAGCCCAGTGCCCCTAGGAAGGGCAGACCCAGCCAAGGCCCCTGTGCTCGTGCTTGGCATCCAGGTCCCCTGTGCTCGTGCTTGGCATCCAGGTCCCGTGCCGTCCGTTCCTTCATTCAGTGCGGACATCCATATCTAAGATCGGGGAGGATTTCCAGGGCACCCTCAACCCAGCTTGGGTATAGGAGGAGAATCCGCTGGGCCCGGAGCTGAGCATGGGATGGGGTTAGGTCCTGGAGGGCCTTGAATGCCAGGCAAAGGATCTGGGACCGTACCTGAGGGCCACAGGGATCCACAGGAAGATTGGGGATGGAGGTAGGCAGAGTCTCTTGGTCACATTTGTGTTCTAGAAAGATCCCCTTGGCTTTTGGGGCGGGGGGGGGGAGTGGGTAGACTGGAAGCCAAGGGACCAGGGAGGAGCCACTGCAATGGTCCAGCTGGGAGAAAACAGTGACTGCTGGGAAAGGGTCTGGAGGTATAGAACAGGAGAAGACTTGGAGAACTATTTAGGAAATGAAATCTACAGCACAGGTGGCTAGTTAGGTTTGGAAGTGAGGGGAAAGAGGAGTTGAGGACCCGCCCAGGGTCATGACATCCATGCTCATGGAGGGTGGTGCCCTTCCTGGGGGGGCGGAAATGAACCTGTGCTGGGCTGGGCGCAGCTGGGAGCCGGCATCCCCCCACTCCCTCCTAACCTCTGCACTTTTCACATCCTCTGGGTCCTCATCCCCTCCTCTGAGAGGCCTTGGCTGACCACCTTTTGAAGGCCACTCCCCATCCCCTGCCCCGCCCACTGTTTCTTCACAGCACTGACCTCCTGAAGTTGTTTTTGGATCTGTCTGCTGGTTTCTTGTCTGTCTCCCCACAGACTGCGAGCTCCCTGAGGACAGGGGTTGGGCTCCGTTCTCTGTTGTCTGCAGTATGGCCAGGCCCCAGAGCAGCACTGTCATGTATCTATCAAATGAAAAAGTGAAAGAATGAAGCAGTGCAGGGATGAGGTCCTGCGGGTTCATCACTGCATCCTGGCCTCAGCACTAATAGCAACTTGTTCAGTAAATGCATGAATGGATGGATGTTTACTTCAAAACTTTGTAGATTAAATCTAGAGTCAGAATGTGAGAAGCAGGGCCATGGGATACCATCAGGGCAGTAGATTAGTTGCCAGTGTTTGCTAAGTGTCTCCTTTATCTCAGGGCTGTGCCACCTGCTGCAGATGGGTTATCTCATTTAGTCCTCACATCCGTACTATGAAGCAAAGACTGTTGCTGGCCCCGTTACACAGATGAGGAAACTGAGGCCCAGAAAGGTAGAACAATGTGCCCAAATTTGCACAGCTAATAAGTGGCAGGATCCACCTCTGAACCTAAATAGTTAGCTCCACTATTACCAAGTCACAGTACAGCACAGGAATGCTACGGCTAATTGGAAAGAGTCAAAGACATTCTTACGCCCACCAGGATACTCCTCCTGGCTAAGAGGACTTTTTCCCAAGGGTCTAGAGGCTGCATGTTGCCCCAGCAAGGCCCAGAACAGCAGGAGAGATCTGATTGAGGAGAGACGCTGACACCATCAGCCTGGCCTGGCCTTCGCTGTGGGACCAACACTTTGCTTCATGTATGTTACAGCATCTAATCTTCACAGCAAGCTCAGTGAGGACCCCACTTTTATCATTATTCCCATTTTCCAGCTGGAGAAAGTGAGGCCTAGTGAGGCCAACCAGCTCTCCTAAGGCCACACAGCTATTACATGGGACAGCTGGTGTCCAAACCCAGGTAGACTGACCCCAGATCCCACTTCTGTGCTTTCTTGGTGCTGACCCCAGCAGGAGGCTAGGTGTGGCCAGGCCAGCCCAGGCTGACCATTCTCAGTGCCAGTTGGCAGTTGCCAGTTGTGGCTGGACCAGTGTCCACCCTGTGGCTAGCCTGCCCAACCCAGTAGGGGCTCAGGCCCTGGGAGCATCCTAAGCTCAGCTGAGGCTGAGTAGAGACAGCAATCTGCGTCCTCGATTCCCTGCCACTGGATATCCTGTATTCAATCACCCACATATTCATTTCTTCTAATCTTTCTCTTCTTGACTGTGATAAAGTCATTTTTATAGTGCTGAGAACGTGCAATTCATTTGAATTAAGCCTTCTGGAGTCGATCAGTTTGTGCTGGAGAATCAGGTTGATAAAGGGAGACGTATTTCAATGGTCCTTTTCCTTTTAACTAATTGTGCTCCGGGACTCTATTTTAAGAGTCTCATTTGGGGCATGTGTGTGTGTGTGTGTGTGTGTGACAATCTATACACCCACTTCCAGAACTCTTGTGATGCTCAGGAAAGTCACCCAGCAGCCTGTCTGTAAGGGACTTGGGCCTCCCTTAAAGAAGTGACAAAGGGGAACTCTGCTATTTAGAATAGATCAATAATGACTGGTGTTAGTGTGAGTCCCCATGGGCCCACTCTTCCTCACCTCCTCTCCAGTCTCCTTCTCTCCTCCTCCCGGAAGGACTTCAGCATGGAATCCCCAGCTATCAGGTATGTGATTATGCATGTGTGTTCATACCCACATCCACTGGTGTGCTCCACACATGTGTTTGTGTGCACTCTGAATCTATGTGTGCATGACCAACCTCCAGAGGTGGCTGCTTGGGAGGGCAGAGGACTCAGTGTCGTGCAGAAGGACTTGGGTCCAGCTCAGGACCATCAGACTGATTTTGCCAATGTTGCCAATGTTGCCCACCTGAGGGACATTAATGGTGATCATCTGCCTTCCCTGGAAGCTCTTTGAGGACAGTCTTCTTCATGGGACACATGATGCCTGTTCCTTTGGAGGTGCTCAGCAAACACTTGGTAGATGAAAGAAGGGAGAGAGTGAGGTAAGCTGGTCACCACACCAGCTCTCTACCTGGGCAGGGTAGTGAAGTTGCCCCTAGGAAAAGGAGACCCAGCCAAGGTGCTGGGCATCAGAGTTTCCAGATCCAGCATGGGTCCCTGTGCTCGTGCTTGGTGTTCAGTCCTCAGAGGCACCTGTATTCAAGGGAATGTGTGAGTTTAGACAAGGGGCATTTTAGCAGTGACCAGTGGAGATGGGAAAAAAAGAGGACCTGCTCTGAGTAAACCCTCGTGACCTTCCTTCAGCAGGCAGGGGTGGAGGTTAGTGGTGAAGAGGCTCCATTATAACTGGTTGGATTTTCTTCTTGGCCGGCTGGATGAAGATTTGAAACTGATCACATTTGTTTTAGGGAAATAAGTGTAGTGACAATTCTGGCTCTCAAAATTGTGGAGTTAATTCAACGTATTTCAGGACTATTAGATGGGGTTGCACAGTGCCCTGGTCCTGGGAGAACCTCCTTTAAGTTCCTCCACCTGTCAAGATGACTCTTCTGTTAGAAGAGCCAGAATCTCCAAGAGGCCAATCTACTGGAGCCTCCCAACCAATGGTGCAACAGACAATCTGTGGCTGAAAGGAGAGACTCTAAAACAGTCACCTTGGACCACCATGGTTTACCTGTCACACTCACAACTCAAAGTCCCTCAGAAGGGCTATGTAGGTTGGGCACAGTGGCTCATGCCTGTAAATCCAGCACTTTGGGAGGCTGAGGCAGGAGAATCGCTTGAGGTCAGGAGGTTGGGACCAACCGGGGCAACTTAATGAGACCCCATTTCTACAAAAAAGAAAAAGAAAAAGAATGGCTATGAAATACAGTAATTGAAACAACTGGTTTTGGAGACAAACCACCTGAATATCCAACTCTGGGTAAGCCTCGGTCTCCTCATGTGTACAATTCTGGTAATGGTTAGGATTAAATGCAATAATGCTGCATATCCAATGCTCAGTATGGTGCCTGCCATGTATTAATTATTCATTTAAGTAGTATTTGTCTTTCCAGGTCTCCTCCACACCTATAGGATAATGTTGGCTGTCCTACATGGCACCCAACACCCTGCTTATCTTACTAGAGTCATCTGACATCATGCCCCCTGCACCTCTTTTTTTGGTGTGTGATTTGGTCATTCAGAACCACTTGCCAGACCCCATGTCTCTTGGACAGCCCCCTGTTGTTTCATATCTTTGCTTTCATGTTGCTTCCTCTTCCTAAAATGTTCTCAGTGCTGCTCCCTGAAAAGCACACGTTCATCTTCCAGACTCATCCCTTGCATCACCTCCTCATGAGGTCCACACTGACCACTTGGCCCTCCAGCACCAACTGATCTGCCAGGGGCAGCATTGGTGTACGTTATTCAGGTGAGACCAAAGAATCACCCAAGAATAATAAATCATTCTTGTTTTAAGCATTTGAGTTTTGGAGACAGTCTGTTATACAGCAAGATAGCTAATACAAGCTCCCGTGGCCAGTAATAACTGACTTCAATTCATCTTCGTCTTACCCATTGTGATGCAGAGGAACACGTAAGGACCCCTAGAACATTTTGCGAAGTCAGGAGCGAGTGATGCCCTTGGTGGTCTCCATTCGAGACTATAGCGAGGGTAAAAGAGGAAACCGCCCCTCGGCCATCCATAGACGGAACCTAGAAAGAATGAGAACTGTCTGAGAATGACCTGACGACAAAGACAGACGCTGTGAGCTGTCCAGGGTGCTGACCTTTCTGTTCTAGGGAAACCCAGTGGCAAGCTCTGCCCCTGGCTGCTCCTGTGCCAGGGTCACCCTTACTGGTCCACCACCCTAGACTTTTGCTGTGCTGGCATCTGCGAACACCAGCCTATGGTGGGAATACAGAGTCTGACATCTGCTCAAATGAACTTGAAGTAGACGCTTGCACCTTCATCCTTCCTCTCAGCAACCTCCTGACCATTATAATAAAAATCCAGCTTTATGTAAATACCCTATCCTCCAAGTAATAAATGCCATTAGCTGAGCCTGTCTGAGCAACTGCAGGCTTTTAAACATCCATTTGAAGATCTTTGAAAGCTCTCTCGAGGCTCTTGCTCATAATTCACTAAGTGGGAGTTGGTAATAACTGTGTTAAATGGCCAGGCCCAGCACTTCACAGGAGGTGTGTCTGTTTGTGTGTTGGTGGTGGGGGTGGGGGGTGCTGGGAAGAAGATGCCCTTCCTTCCATGCTGATCGGTTACTTATTTTAAAGAGTCCCACTGGGAACTCACAGTTCTTTGATGAGCTACTAATGAAAGAGCCAGATCTGACAATTAATTTCTCCAGAGTTATTATTTATTGTTTTGGCAACAATTCCACGAAAAACCTTAATACTTACCTGGCTTCCTGATGGTTGAGGAGAGCCATGGTCTGAGGGGAGAAATGGGTTTTACCTGTTTATTCAGCAGTCATAGATTGAGCACCTATGGAAGCCAGGTACTGCACTAGAAGACACCCCTCCACCTTCAGGGAGTCCCCAGTTTGGTTGGGAGCAAGATGAGGAAGGGAAAAGGCACCAACAATACAGTATGATACCTACTGTGGGGGGGACAGTGTAGGGGGCTATGGGAACCAAGGATGGCAAATAGCCCAGATTGAAGGAGTCAGGGAAGGCTGCCAGGAGGAAAAGTCCCTAAAGATGGCCTAAAACTAGCAAGATAAATAAGAAAATATGGAAATGGATGCTCTTGGAAGAAGAATCAGCATGTTCAAAGACCCTGAGAAGAGAAAAATCTCCTATAAAATTCTGGTGAGATGATGGAGTACTAAGAACTCTGTCACTGCTGGGTGGACTATAAATTGGTATAGCCATTCTGGAAAACAATGGGATGTTATCTAGTAAAGTTGGAGACATGCAAGCCCTGTGACTCAGCAATTCCATTTGTTTCTAGAGACACTTGTGTATACATTAGGGAACATATGCGCAATAATCATAGCAGCATGGTTTGTAATAGCTAATAACTGGAAACAACTCAAATACCTGTTAAAGGTAAAATGATTAATTGTGATGTAATCATACGACAGAATACTACACAGTAGTGAAAATGAATGAACCATGGTTACATTTAGCAATGTGTAGACATCTTTCCTATATTGGCACAAATACATACAACATAAGTCCATTTATATTAAATTCAAAGCTGAAAAACTAAAATATTGTTTTGGGATGTGTACAAAGGTAGTAGAGACATAAAAGAAAGCAAGGAAATGGTTGGCCAGAGAAGGCAGAATAGTGCTTTATTCTAGGGGGAGGAAGGGAGATAGTTGGGGATGATCACATGGGAAGTTGCAGAAAGTGTTCTTTTTAAAAAAATTTAAGTGGTAGTTACACAGATGTTTACTTTAGAATTTTTAAATGTGTGCACATTTATATTTAAAAAATTTTCAGCCAGGCAGCAATGGCTCATACCTGTAATCCCAGCACCTTGGGAGGCAGAGGAGAGAGGGCCGGCTGAGTCTAGGAGTTCAAGACCAACCTGGGTAACTTGGTGAGATTCTGTCTCTACAATTAATCAAAAAATTAGCCGGGCATGGTACCACGTGCCTGTAGTTCCAGCTACTTGGAAGGTTGAGGTGGAAGGATAGCCTGAGCCCAGCAGGTCGAGGCTGTGGTGGCCGTAAGCATACCCCTGCACTCCAGCCTGGGTGACAGAGTGAGACTCTAACTACAAGGAAAGAAAGAAAGAAAGAAAGAAAGAAAGAAAGAAAGAAAGAAAGAAAGAAAGAAAGAAAGAAAGAAAGAAAGAAAGGAAGGAAGGAAGGAAGGAAGGAAGGAAGGAAAGAAGAAAGGAAAAAAAGAAAGAAAAGAAAAATGTTTTCTAGACTTGTGGGATTTATATATATTCAAATTTATATATTTAAACAAATATATATTTGGTTAAAAAAGCATCACAGTAGCCTCAGTCCCTGAGTCTCTACTCTGAAAATGACCATGAAAAGCCTGGCACACACATAGGACAGCTGGAGGTGGCTCTCAGGGAACCCACTGGAGCCAGCATCCTGCTTGGTTGTGTGTGTGTGTGTGGCCAATAGGCAGCCTCACAATGGCAGTCCCAGGGACTGCCTAGGATCTGAAGTGTTTTGGACTTCCTTTAGATTGCTTCCATGAGATATGGCATGGCTTAGTCCCCAGAGAATCCCAGGTGGGCCTGGGTATGGGTTTAACAGGGCAGAAAAGAGTTAGGTGATGTTCTGGGAGAACCTGAGAAAAGATAGGGCACTGCTTTGTCTTTTCACCTGCAAATCCCAAGATGGGTTGGAATTGGGAGGTGCAATCTGGTCACAAAATCTAACTTAGGGACTGGGTCTCTCCCACATGAGCTCTGCAGTGGGAGCACTAGAGTGGACATTGCCATGAGGATCTGGCCTAGTTCTGGGTGACTCTGGAATCTTTGCCATAAGTGAACTTTGATGCAGAGTGGGAGAGGAGAGCCTTCAGTCCTTTTTGGCTCTCAATAAGGTCTCAAGTCAACTTTATAACTGTTCACTTATAAGAGTACTATGTTCTTTTGGAACAAATCATATGGTGTGGAAGTTAATAAAGTATTACAGTTTCCCTCATAATTTCATTTTGTGAAGAAATCTATATTAATAGTCTGATATATTTTCTTCTACATAACATGCCAAGCTCTTACACATACACACAAACACAAAAGTCTGGAACTTTTAATTTTTTTCCAAAAAATGGGATCATATTATACTTGTTACTCTATGGTTTGACATTTCACATTATAATAGATCAAATACATCACTCAAAATCATTCCTTCCAAATTTAATATTTTTTTCCTTCAATAGCTGTGGAACATTCCTCAGGTTGGATGCAGCAGAATTTACTCAACCAGTCCCTTGTTGATAGTCTGTTAAGTAATTTCCATTTTCTACCACTACAAATAATGTTTAATAAATATCCATGGCTTATATCTGCATATCTGGATGCATTTCTTTGTGGAGAATAGACTCCCAAAGCCAAATGGCTGGGTAAAAGAATATACTTTCTTATTCTAATAAATCCTGACAGGTTACTTTCTCATTATGTTGTAGCCATCACATTTTCACCAATGCTATGGAGAATTCTCACTTCTCCACACCCTACTCTGGCTGTTATCATTCACAACGTTTTTCTCCCCTCAATATGATGAGAAAATGAGCAAAGCAGAAATAAACAGAAACAAAAACAAACACAAATCGCTATTGTTATTCTAATGCGCACTTATCTAGTCACTATTAATGTCATATTATCAAATGTTTGTTCATTGTTTGTGTTTTCTTCTCCAAGAAATGCTCATTCATATCTCTTATCCATTTTTGTATCAGGTGGTTTATCTTTCTACTATTGATTTGCAGAAGATCTTTACATACTAAGAGCATTAACTTGTGTTATGTTGCATGATCCTTTATTTATAAAGATAAAAAAATTATAACAGAACAGAAATGAGTTGCCGAAAGACACCAGAATGCAGGTTTCAGGGCCGGATAGGGTCATGCTTCTAGATTCTCCACTCAGGGTTTCATCCTTGGTCCACTCTACAGCTCAGACCCTTGTGGTGAATCTTCTGGGAATTGCCAGAGCAAATTTCCTTAGAGTATGATCTAAAGATGACCTTCATCAGAATCATCTGGTGGTTTCTTTCCCTCCCTCCCTCCCTCCCTCCCTCCCTTTTCTTTCTTTTTCTTTCTTTCTTTCTTTCTTTCTCTCTCTCTCTCTCTCTCTCTCTCTCTCTCTCTCTTTCTTTCGAGTTGGAGTCTCACTCTTGTTACCCAGACTGGAGTGCAGTGGCGTCCCGCTGGGCTTAGGTGATCCTTCTGCCTCAGCCTTCCAAATAGCTGGAACTACAGATGCACACCACCATCCCCAGGTAGTTTTGTGATTTACTGTAGAGACAAGGTCTCACCAAGTTGCCCAGGCTGGTCTTGAATCCCCAAGCTCAAGCAGTCTCCTCACCTCAGCCTCCCAAAGTGCTGGAATTACAGGCTGAGCCATTTTGACCAGCCTGGTGGTTTCTTAAGATTCAGATTCTGGGGCCAAGGAATCTGGATTTTAAGACAGCTTGTAGGTTGTTCTTGAATTCATTAAAATTAGAGACCCATTACCCTAGAAGCTCAAAGTCCTTGCATAGTCACAAAAGGCACTGCCTGGGAAGACAGGGGACTGACAGGGATAGTCAATGGTGAAATGGCACAGTGACTCATGCCACCACCCCCACCATCACCACCAGCTGGAGAAAGAGCCCTCAAGATTGAGGCAGCGAAACAGAGCTGTTACCTTTTGGCCTAATACTGCCCTTAAGCCACAATCATGCCTTTGTGACAATAGGGGGTGAATCTAATATATCACTTTCTTGCCAGTATAAAGGTGTAAATGTCAATTTCTTTTCCTTTTTGTGAAGATTTGACAAAGCACTTAGAGCGGCACCTATTTTAATCAACAAAGCCAGCCAGAAAGATCACAGGGCATCAAGTGTGACATATCCTATCTGAGCTTTGGGTGGATTTGAAAATTGCACTTTTAATTAAAATTGGCATTTCTGAAGCTCGGATTGGAGCTGCCCACTTTGCTGGGGAATTGCAAACAATCTGAGAAGGAGGTCTAAGAGCACAAAGAGGAAGGCTTGTGTATATACAGGAGGCACTTGTTTAAATAATGAAGTGTAGAAAAGATAATGTAAAAATGCCTTGGTGTTTAGTTAGAGTTCCTCGGAGACCTGGGTAATTGCGGTTGCGCTGTCCGAGGTGCTGACGGCTGGGCGAGAGGAGCGCTTGACTGTATCCACAATGCCCAGAGGTAAATGCCTGATCTACAGTTCTCCGTCTAATCAAGTTTGGCCTCCTTCATGGGTTTCCTTCTGGCCAATGACAAACAAACCGCCAGGTGTTGCACTACAATATTATTTGTTCATTCAATCCACAAAAGTTACTGATCATCTACTATGCATGGTGCGTGGTGCTCTGGAAAAGGGAAAAAATATTCATCAGAATCGCCGAATCCTATTCTTGCGGTGTTGCAGTGAACCTCCGAGTTGATTGTATTATGAGACTTCAGAATTTTGTGAACCAGCAAAACTTTAAGCTATCAAGGACAACACCAAGTAAAAACATTTAAGAATAACAACACTCACCTACTCTTTCCATCTCTCTTTTTTTTTTTTTTTTTGAGTTGGAGTCTCACTCTGTCGCCCAGACTGGAGGGCAGTGGCCGCTCCCGGCCACCGCAGCCTCGACCTGCTGGGCTCCGGTGATCCTTCTGCCTCAGCCTTCCAAGTAGCCGGAATAACAGGCATGCGCTACCACGCCCGGCTGATTTTTTGATTTATTGTAGAGATGAGGTCTCGCTGCCCAGGCGGGTCTCGAACCCGCGGGCTCAGGCAATCCACTCACCTCAGCCTCCCAAAGGCGCGGGATTACAGGCTGAGCCACCGAGCCCGGCTTCTTTCCATCTCTTAATAAAAGCAAAGGACCTTTTAAAACTTAAAAAGTAGGAAGCCCATAATCTCAGAAAAAAGAACAGTTATTTTAAATGATTTCACAGAAACTTTTCTCTTTTTTAAAATCTCACTGAGAAACACAGAAAATGTCACCATGTATTGGCATCAGTTTTGAAACAGGCATTTGGAAGTCACTGATCCAGACCCTCAAGAATGAAATAGAATCTCTCTATAAACATGCTGGTCAGTGGTCATCTAACTTCTGGCTCCACATCGGATCTCCAGGGTCAGCCTGTTGTACAATCTTGTTAGAAAGTTATTCTTTCCACAGATACAGTGTCCTAAATATGGGTGGGGAGAGCATCTATGGGAGTGGATAGAAAAGAATAGAAGTAACACTTGTTAGGGACCCACTATGGGTCAGAACTTAAACTGTGACAGATACTGCAACCACTTTATCATGTACAATCTGGTTTTCACCCTTATTTTGTGAGATAGCATCATTAACATCCCAACTTAAGGATGGGAAAGGCGTTACATGTAAGAATTTAATTTATAATAAAAGAACTTTCTTTCTTTCTTTCTTTTTTTTAGTTGAAGTCTCACTCTGTCGCCCAGCCTGGAGTGCAGTGGCATGCTCCCGGCCACCGCAGCCTCTATCTGCTGGGCTCCAGCGATCCTTTCGCCTCAGCCTTCCAAGTAGCTGGAACTACAGGTGCGCGCTACCACGCCCGGCTAATTTTTTTATTTATTGTAGAGATGAGGTCTCACCAAGTTGCCCAGGCGGGTTTCGAACCCGCGGGCTCAGGCAATCCACTCACCTCATCCTCCCAAAATGTGGGATTACAGGCTGAGCCACCGAGCCTGGCTAATAAAAGAACTTCCAAAGATCAGTTTACAGGGAACAGTCTGTCAATACACGGTATAAAGATAATTGACTAGAAAAATCTCTACTTTGAGCTTCTTATCAGAGCAACCATCAAACAAATTCCAAATGAATTACATGTTTAAATACAAATAACATAAACACAAAAATATTTTTAAAGCATAGAAAAAACCCAGAAAACACAAATATGGATAATTATCAAATCTCATAAGCAAAAATAACTTTCAAGTTTTATTATTATTATTATTATTTTAGTTGGAGTCTCTCTCACTCTGTTACCCAGACTGGAGTGCGGTGGCCAATCCCGGCCACCACAGCCTCGACCTGCTGAGCTGCGGCGATCCTTCCGCCTCAGCCTTCCAAGTAGCTGGAACTACAGGCGTGCACTACCACGCCTGCCTAATTTTTGATTTATTGTAGAGATGAGGTCTCACCAAGTTGCTCAGGCGGGTCACGAACCCGCAGGCTCAGACAATCCACTCACCTCAGCCTCCCAAAGGTGTGGGATTACAGGCTGAGCCACCGAGCCCGGCTTCAAGTCTTATAAACAATTGAAAAAAGAGAAGAATGAACAATGTTAATTGCCAGAATGGAAGGATTCTATCATTTAAATTTTTCATTTTCTAAACGTTGATAATTTGTGAAAGTGAATGTTTCAAATTAAAAAGTGAAATCCCCAGTGGTTACTTCTGGGGTCAAGGTGTTGACTGGAAATCTTATAGGGAAAGTGTTCTCTATTTTTCTCTGGGTGAAAATTAATCAAGCTAGGCATATCCTTGAAATTAGTACACTTTACTGTGTCTTAGTTATGCCTTAATTAAAAAGTAAAAATGGAAAAAAGTAAAACCCATCCTAAATGCAATATCTGATTTTAACTACTTAGGGGAAAGATACCAGGTTCCCAGGTCCTCTTGAAACCCTTGTGCTGTGTGTGAATTCAGACCACACAATACTGATCTAACCCCAGTCCCCATGAAAAAGATTTGAAGATTCTAGTTGACCACAAGCTCAAGAATGTCAATCATGTGATCCAGCTACTAATAAGAGAACCCACAACCCAAGGATGTCTTAGCAAAGGCATAGTGCTCCCAACAAAGGAAGTAATGGACACTCAGCTTAGTAGCCATTTCTCCTGGACTGGCTAATTTTTGAATACATTAATGAAATTGATTGTCTTATAAGACAATGTATAAGGAGGGAGGCAGCCAAGTCTAGACTTTGGAGCAGTATCAGCCTGGGTTTGAATCCCGAATCGGTCAAGTACATGTTGTGTGACCTCAGGAAAATAATGCCAGTTCTGTAACCTCAGGTTCCCCATCTGTAAAATTGGGATAATAATAGTACCACCCCTGAAAGGCTGTTATTAGGACTAAATGAGGTACTGTATACAATTCATTCAATACAGTGCTTGACACATTCCAATCCGCTTTAGTGATAGTTATTATTAGTGGTATTATTAGCCATGAGTTCCAGGGTAGGACCTTCCTTATATGCCATCTCCATGGGATTCCTGAGGACGTTCCTTTTTGGAGAAGCTGGGCAAGTTATACAACCTTTGCTAAGAGAACCTAGTTACCCTCCCCCTATCTACATCCCGCCACTGGCATATCCAGTATGTCTACAGAGGTAGAGATACCCCAGGTCCCTTGTGGTCCTGTTTCACTGTATGACCCGCTGCAATCACTGTCTAAGGCAGCAAGCTAGGCAGGAAAGGGGGCTGTGCAGGAGAGAGGAGATGAAGAAATCGAGGATCCAGCATTACAGCGACAGGAGCTCATTGACTCCTTCTCCCTAAGGGCCAGCGCAAGCAGCTGGGGAGGCCTGTCATTAACTCTCTCTATTATCTACATTTTCTGCCTCACTGGTTCATCTGAGGATGCAAATGGAGCTGACTTTGAGTCACTCCTTGCATGGATCTTGCTTCATTGGCTTCTGGAACTGGGAGGAGCCAAATCACTGAAAACACTGTCAATTGGGAGGTCAAATGTGTGAGATGGAGAGCTGGGTATGCGCATAACATGGAGCTGGCCATGAACTCATCCTAAAAGGATGAAGGCAGTTTCTAGCCAATCATGACTTTTTCAGAGCCCGGAGTCTCCGGCCACTGCCATTTGGAGGATCTGCTTGTCCTTCTGAGACAGATTAATATAGTTCACCCCTTGCATTAGCAAAACGTGTCTGTATGGTATCCTCTACAAGGGCAGGGGCAATGTGGCATGGACTTTTCTTTCTACTTTTCTTATAGACAGTGATGTAATGCTTACATGTCATGAGACCTTAAACTCTCTGAGCCTCAGTTTCCTTGTCTGTAAAACAGGGGTGATTACATCTGCCTTGAAGTACTAGGCGAGGACTAATAACATTATCCTTCTTTACTGAGCATTTACTAGACTCTAGGTGCTTAAATTGGATTGAGTTATCTCAATCCAATCCTTGGAACAATTAAATAAGCACTATTATCTATCATCCACATTCTATGGATGGGGAAGCTGAGACACAGGTTAACAGTGTCTCCAAAATAACACATCGTTCTCCCAACCTTCCTGCAGTAAGCTCATGTATTCCTTTGGCTTACAATATCATCTATAGACAATGGCTCCTATGTTAATTTTTCCAGCCCCATCTCTCTTCTGAGGTCTAGGCTTGTATATCTAATGACGTACTCAACTTGTCAACTTGGGTTAAATAGATCACTCAAACTTACCTTTCCCAAACAGATGAAGACACTGAAGCAACTTATTCAAGGTCAAGCATCTAGAAAGACATCAAACCAGAATTTGAACCCGAATCTACCTTTGTCTGCAAAGCTTGCACTCTTGAACACACACTGTCTATCTGTGAATTGATTCTCTCTTCAAAATACCTCTCTCAGCTGTAGTTGGTGACACATACCTGTAGTCCTATCTACTCAGGAGGATGAAGCAGAAGGCTCACTTGAGCCTAGGAATTTGTGGCTGCAGTGTACCATGATTTTGCCTGTGAATAGCCACTGCAATCCAGCCTAGATAGCATAGCAGGACCTTAATTCTATTTTAAAGATAAAGTAAAATAACATCCCTCTCCACTCTCTGACTCACACCCTAAGTCAGATCTAGAAGACCACACACCTGGACCACTGTGGCACTCATTAAGCCAACTGCTCTTTCCCCCAAGCTAAAGCGGCCCTGGGCACCAGCATCATGATAGGCCAAGAAAGAAACCATCCATAAGGGATAAGGAGGGCCCCAAAGAGGGCTCACCAGAGAGTCATGAGGAGGAAGAGCTGTGTAGGCACCTTGTTTCCTTCCATCAAAAGTCACAGGAATGTTCTGTGGCTCAGAAATTTTGTCCTTGAGGATTCCAGTGTGTGGGGAGTATTAGGGAGGATCTCTAAGTTAGACTGTGCGGCAACTCTCATTCTTCAAAGCTGCATAAACTTTCCTCCATCCTCCATCCCCCCAGCCTCTTTCTGCCCAGTGTCAAGCTCCACAGCAGCAGATCTCTGTCATCTCCTTCTATACTGGCTGCTACCTTCAGTGTGCAACACAGGCTCAGGCACTCAGATGGGCTATACTACAAAGCAGTAAAGTCCCTCTGACTTGCCAAAGAAAAATAGATACAGAAGCACCCTCCTTATTTAATGCCAAGTGTCAAGTATCTGCCCATTTTGACCTTAGGGGGCCTCTGTGATATCCCTCTGTAGTCTAGAGAGAAGAGGGGATTTGCCCGGGATCATTGGGAGTTGACAACGAAACTGGAGCTTGACCTTGGCTGTATGCTACCTTCTGACTATTCTCTTCACCTGGGGTCAGCCAAATGCCCATGGAGCTTTCTTAACATAACCTTGTATTCAACAACCTCACAGGTCTTGCCCCCTCCTCAGAAATCTCACAGGTCTTGCCCCCTCCTCAGAAATCTCACAGGTCTTGCCCCCTCCTCAGAAATCAGTCACCGTGTGAATATGGGCAGCAAGTCAGACCTCGGGATCTTCCCCAAACAATTCCTTCTTCGCCCCATGGAACCAAACCATGCACTGACTGATTCTAGCCCAGGAAAATCCAAAAGAGCCTTTTAAACTAAAAGATAAAACCCAGAACTCTCTTTCTGCAAATATGAGGTTATGTGAGCCAATAAGTTTAAGGAGAGACCAACTCCACATTAAAAGTTTAAAAAGACACTGGATACTCAAAGTGGATAGAGAGGATTGGGAAGGAGTGGGGTGGAAGGGAAGCTGAGCAGGAATCTTCTTCCTACCAAGGTCACAGGCACTGCCATCAGCTGGTAGTGCAACTGCAAGCTAGCTAATGAGCCTCCCTTATACTCTGTTTCCTCACTTGTAAATAAGTCATGGCATATAAAGAACTCATCACAAGCATGGCACAGCAAATTCTTGCTTTCTTCTGGTCACTTCCTTCAAGTCCCTTCTCTGCTCTCCTTTGGTATGGAATACCTAATTGCTCCCACATCCTTCTTTATCAAGGTCAGAAGGGTTTCAGTCTCACTCACTTTGCTTTGGTCAAATAGTCAGTCAGTCTTGTCTTCAACCCCTGGTCAAACTTAAAAGTGGAGACCCAGAAGCACCACACCATGACTTGCCCTGCAAAGACACTCCCTCCCCTTCCCTCCCTGTTTCCACTTCTTGTCTTTTCCCCTCTATTCCCCCTTTCCCCTTCCTCCCTCCTCCTTCCTTCACTTTTCCCTCCCTCTTTTCTTCTCTCCTTCTCTCCTTCCTATCCTTGCCTTCCTCCCTTCCCTCTTAGTGAACAGCCTCGCCAGCCCCTGTCCCTGGTCCTGACTTGCTTTTCTCCTTGTTCAGCTGGAGGAGGAAACCATACGTGCAAATCGAAGACCATGTCGCTATTGAATGTTGATGCTGGGGACAGCCCTCAAGCTAAGCTCTGTGCTTTGGTGTGACCGAGGCTGCCATAGTGCCCTGGAGATGCTGCTCTGGACCAGAGATGCCAGCCCGGGCGCTGCCCATCCTGCAGCCTTGACTTTGGAGGCCAAGGCACAGTCGGCTGGCACTTTATCTGGGTGCCCCAGGGATGACTATTGGCAAAGTGATGGCCCCAAAGGGACCAAACGTGGAGCTCAAGCAGGATACACAGGCCGGAGATAAGGCCAGGAACAGATTCCCTTTGGCACTCAAGTGCTGTTAGTCAGAAATCGACAACCCCACAGCCCTGGCCGGTGACAGGCACAGGGTGATAACAATGCCATGTGATCAGCAGCCTTGGAGGACAGGCTGTCACTGGCTCCCAGAGATAAGGAAACAATGAGCGACCCCTCCACCTAGGAAAGGGCCTGCACAGAGCCTCCAGGGCGAAGCAGCAGGACCCAGAGGCGTTTCCCTGACTCCTCACACCTCGCTAGGACCCTCCCCTCACAGCGGGCACCCAGAGCTCCCTCCTACCATCCAGAGGGCCCTGGCCCCCATTGCACCCACTCTTCCGACCCCTGTTCTTTGGAGTTAATCATGTTATCTCTAGAGCATGGGTGTTAATGGGTGATAACAGACAAGTGGTTCCCTCTTGGACTCCCTGCCCCACAGAGGCTGTGGAGGGGCAGTGGAGTAGCAGGGGAGGAGCAAAGCCTCCTTCAGGTGGCTTATCCAGGCCATGGCCTCCGCATCGGCAACCTCTCTCCAGGACCTGCTCTTGAGGAATCAGGAGGGTGGGCAGGGAGCGGCTCCCACAGCATTTTCTAGTGTCTTCCCACTCCATCCCCTGGAGCAAAGCTGCTGAGCCCACACTTGGGACCCCATCTTGGGATGGGCTCCACTGCTTTAGCTTGGCTCTACCCCTCCCCCACTGCTGCACCTCTTTTTTCCTATTATAGTCCCTATTAGACATGGAATGGGGAGTCAGCACGCCTGGGTTCCAGTCCTTTCCCTAGCCCCAGCTTGATGAGCGATTTAGAATCATAGCCAAGTCACTTCACTATCTGGCCTCAGTTTCTTCAACTGTAAATTGGGGTTACTAATGTGTGACTCAAATCTACCAGGTGGTAAAAGTTCCGGTGAGATAAATGTATGTGGGGGGTCGGGGAAGGGAGGTCTGAGGTTCATCCTTCACCAACCAGGCCCACAAAGCAGAGTGTGGAGCACTGCTGTGTCTCAGCCAGGGGTCTCCTCTGCCCAGTGAGGTCGTCCTCATTTCCCCGGGAATAAACTTTCTAAGCCATGATTTCGCGTGGGCTCAACTCATTCCTTCCACTGCTGCCACTCGGTTGGTTCTTGCTTGTGCCTTTGTGCTGACCTTTCACATGCATCTGCAAACCTCACTGCTTCCTCAGTTGTTGGTGAAGAAGTATGCAAAGGACTGTTTCTCTAGCCCATGTTTTGACTTTGTCCTAGATGGCCTTGATGCTGCTAGGAATGGCCACCCAATCTGGCTTCACAGCTTTTGGCCTTCTCAACTCCACAGACTTCCACCCCTCTACGCTGTCTGTGCCCATGGACACACTCACTCACAACCTTCCCACCTCTGAAATATTCACCTTTCTGGTGATGGTCTCCTATGTCCTCCATTCTCTAGTTTCAGCCTGCCCTTTCTTTAGCATTACTAGAATCTCCCGGTTCTTATGGCTTCCATTTTCTACCAATATTCCTGCCCTCTGCTTGCTCTATTACCGTTCCAACTGGCCAAGATCTCCTGATTAAACATGTCAAACATCTCCCTGACAATAGCTCCTTTGTCCTGCTGCTGCCCCCATCAATTTACTCATTCATTCATCATTAATTCATTCATTTATCCAATATATTTTTAAGACTAATCAAGTAAAGCAGTGACATTTATCCAATACATTTTTATTGAGCATCTACTATGTCCAGGCTCCAACACTAGGATCTAGAGAGACTATGACATTATTTCTCCCCTAGAGCACTAGAATTCAATCCAGTCTAATACACTGTCAGCTCTTACGTTTAGGGTGCTGAGTGTTCTTACAAATTCCTGGTTTCTAATGCTCTGGACCCTCATTGTTGTCAGAAGTTCTACATGCTTCCTACATTCCACCTCCCAATCCCCAGTGACTGTCTCAGATTTCACCTCATTCCTAAACTCCCTCTATGAAAACTTTCCTGAATCTCTCTGCTCTGATGACTTTGCTTTCTACATCTCTGCACAAACAGAAGCTATTAGGTCGATTAATATGAACAGTACCTTTACACTGAATGTAGCATGATATCATATCTCCCACAACATGTGGGTTCTAGTTTTTAAAAAAAATAGAGATGAGGTCTTGCTATGTTGCCCAGGCTGGTTTCCAATTTCTGAGCTCAAGAGATTCCCCTGCCTCAGCCTCCCAAGCAGCTGGGACTGCAGACATGTGCCACCATGCCTGGCTGTTGATTTTAGTTCTGAGCTGGTCTTCCTGGGCAATCTCAAATGTCTCCATACTTATTTCTTTTAAGTGGGTCCTACCTTGTGTCAGTAGTTCTAGACATTGCAGTGTCCTAACACCTTTACAAATCCTATTGAAGCTAGACACCATCTCCCCAGAAGAGTGCACTTATACTGATATTCTATTGACAATTTCAGAAGTCCATGGGCTCCCTGAAACTCAATTAAGAGTCTGTAAATTAGATAAACTTTGCAAATCTTTTCAACTTTTTGGCCTAAGAATTGCTGATCTTATCTTGCCT
The DNA here is from genome assembly GCF_000164805.1 of Carlito syrichta. Taxonomy (NCBI): domain Eukaryota; kingdom Metazoa; phylum Chordata; class Mammalia; order Primates; family Tarsiidae; genus Carlito; species Carlito syrichta. Next base: position 739,067 of record NW_007246482.1, read on the forward strand.
TGAATCTATCCGTTTCCATGTCAGGGTGCAGAGAGTAAGGAGCAGAGTTCAAGGCCTCAGTGGAAAGAAGAAAGCCATGAATAAAGATGAGGTAGGCCTTGCTTGTTCTCTCTGATAGGAATAACATTTTTTTTTTGAGTCAGAGTCTCACTCTGTTGCCCAAGCTGGAGGTCAGTGACACGCTCATGGCCACTGCAACCTTGACCTGCTGGGCTCAGGGGATCCTTCCGCCTCAGCCTTCCAAGTAGCTGGAACTACGGGCATGCACCACCACACCAGCTATAATAGCATTTTAAAACTTTCTTCCTTAGTCCCTTCCCAAGAGTGCTCAATTTAAAATTAGATAAACTTTACAAAGTGGGTGTATTATCTACTGCTGGATTTTTAAAACTTACCTTGAGACTTAGTGGCTTAAAACAACAATACATATTTATTGTCTCTCATAGCGTTTATAAGATAAGAATTCAGGAGAGGTTTAGGTAGCAGTAACAGTCATGAGGTTGCAAAGTGTCAGCTGTCATCTGAAAGCTTGACAGGGACTGAGGACCCACTGCAAATGTGACCTACCTGGATAGCAAGCTGGTTCTAGCTGCCAGCAAAAGTCTCAGTTCCTCTCCCACAGAGGTTTCACCTAGGGCTTCCAAGTGACCTCACGACGCGGGGACTGGCTCCCCTAGAGCAAGTGATCCAAGAGACAGCAAAGTGGAACTGCAATATTTTTTATAACGTAGACTTGGGCGTCATGCTTTGTCATTTCCACAGAATCCTACCAGTTATACAGATCAACCCTATTCAATGTGAAGGGAACCACATGAATGCATGGATGCCCAGTGGGGAGAATCACTGGGCATCTTAGAGGCTGGCTACCACTGCTGGGAGATGTTCCCATGGGAACCAACGTGCTTGCACACACATTGTTCATAAGTTGGGGCTTCCTCATTCATACTTGCCTGTGCTTTCGAGGGCATCTGTTAGTCTTTCATTGTTCATTTCCCTTTGCATTCTGGCTCCGTGAAGCTGGCTAGAAAAGCATTGTTCTCTTTTGTTACAAATACAAATGTGAAAGTTATTACTATGTTGGAGATAATGATATCTGCCAGCTTCTATGTAGCTGTTACTATATGCCAGGCATTCTGCTAGGCATGTTATGTATATTAACTCATTTAGTCATTTAAAAACCCTGTGATTTGAGTTCCTCCAGGAATATTATGCAGCCATAAAGAAGGACAAAATTATGAACTTCACAGCAACTTGGATGGATTTAGAATATAATACTCAGTGATTTATCACAGAAACAAAGAGCTGAATACCACACATTCTCACTCATAAGAGGACCCTGGACAATTACCATAATACTACAAGAAAGGGATAGGAAGTAGTGGGAAACTGCCAGGGAAAGGAGGGTGGGGTACACTTCATCAACAAAGGTACTGATCTCAAACCAGGTGAAGTGGGGACCAAAGTGAGGCCCAAACTTTACCTGTACAATGACCATTTGTATACCTAACCCTGAATTGTACCCCACATCTTTTTAAAAATAACCTGTGAGGCAGAAGTTATCATTGCCCCCGTTTTACAGATAAGACAACAGAGAAACACAAAAGCAGAGTAATTTCCCCAGGGCCACACAGTGACAAATGCCAAAGGAGTGTTTGGACGATGGCAGTCTGGAGAATGTGGGCTCTTAACCACCCCATGTACCACCAGTAGAAGGGGCAGGAGATGGCGTGGGATGCAGGAGTGCCCAAGTTCTCAGGAGCGTTCAGAGGAGTTGGCATCTGAACTGACAGCCACCAACGTGTAAGAGTAGCAGCAAGGGAAGAGCTCAGGAGGGAGACGAGAAGAGGCCAACTAAGAGGCAGGAGAAGAAGCAGGAGATGGTGTGTGCTGGAAGAAAGATGTGAGTCAGGAATGCGGTCAAGGGCGGCCCAGGCCACAGAGTGGTAGAGGGGAATGAGGATGGCATGGGAGGCTCCGGATGAAGCCATCTGGAGGAGTGATGTGACAACCAGGTTATGGGGGTTGGAAGTGGGGAGGAGGTGAGACAGCAGGTGTAGACCACTCCTGGGAGAGGCCAGCTGGGAACAGAGTGGGAGACAGCAGGGTGAGGAAGAGGAAACAGGGAAACGGGCCACCCAGCAAGACGTGGGAGTCCAGGGCAGAGCCCAGCCTGAGCCCTGGCTTCCTGCCCAGGCCAAGTTGAGCAGAATCTGCCTGGCAGGGGCTTGTTCTCAGTCTCAGAAGGAAATCCCCACCCCAGTAAGTGCCAAGTGAGGCCTGAAGACACAAATATTTGTTCGGCTTCTGCCCTTCTTGTTCAAATAGGGCATTCGCTTTGGGGTGGAGGCTGACTGCCACAGTAAGAAGTAAGGAGCCTGTGAGGTGGGGGAGTGTGGAGGAGGGGCCATTGCTCTTGGGGCCACTCCTGAATCAGGCTCCGGAGCTCCTGGACTCCATTAGCTCATGAAAGCCGCTAAATAATGCCCTGACTGCTGATGAGACATCTGTTCAAACAGAGCCAACCTTTCCTCTCACGATCAGACTTCATTGCACTCTGGTGCCCGCCCTGCTGTCTGGCTGCAGTGAATTGCTCAAGGCTGGGCTGTGTGCTATGCCTCTCTGCACCCCAGGCAAGTGTGTGTGCTGTTGTGAGAGGGTGCGTTGTTGTGTCATGAGTATGACCATGACCATGTGTTACACTGGGGCTATGCTCTCTGTGGGTTTCTTTTTGTCAGTGTGTAGGAGTACACACATGGACTGAGTTATTCTCTGTGTGTGTGCATGTGTGAACACACGTGTTTTTGACACTGTCCCATTGTGCAACTGTATGGTGTGGTGTGTGACTATGTCACCATAAGACCACAAGCCTAGTGGAATGTGGTGGCGCACACCTATAATCCCAGCATTTTGGGAGGCTGAAATGGGAGGATTGCTTGAAACCAGGAATTCAAGACCAGCCTGGGCAACAAAGAGAGATCTTGTCCATAAAAACTAGAAAGATTAACCAGGCATCGTGGTGTGCACCTGTAGTCACAGCCACTAAGGAGGCTGAGGTGGAAGGATCACCTGAGCCCAGGAGATCGAGGCTGTAGTGAGCTGTGATTCTGTCTGCCACTGTACTCCAGAGTGAACAGAGTGAACCCGTGTCAAGAAGGAGGAGGAGAAGAAGGAGGAGGAAGAGGAGGAGGAGGAGGAGAAGAAAAAGGAGGAGGAGGAGAAGAAGAGGAGGAGAAGGAGGAGGAGGAGAAAAAACAAACAAACAAAAACAAAACAAAAAATATAAAACAAGGCCACATGTCTGGGGCCGTATGTTGCTCCAACCATGTTTCTTTCTGTGCTGTAACAATTTGTGTGCTTGTGGTTATTGCAAGATGGTGCATTATTGTGTGTAATTTGGTGGTCCACTGAGGGACACTCCGTCTGTGTGTGCGTATGTTCATGTGTATGCTTGCTGTAAAGTGATCATTGACTTTACACATGAATATGTTATGCTGCCTGGTCATGTTCACAGATATGTGTCTTGTGTTACCCTGAAAATTGGGCATTGTGCCACATGCAGTGATGTCATAGGATACTGTGTCCTTTGGTAGGACACCTGTTATAACTAATTGTGTGAACAGAAAGGCTTAAATCTCCAACTTCCCTTCCCAGTGAACCAGGGCCACCCTGAGGAGCATCTGGCCAGATGTGAGATGTGAATGGAGGGTAGGTGTGTGGGATAAAGGCCCAGGCCCTAAAGGATCAGTCCAGGGCAGAGGCACCACCCAAGAGGCAGCCCACCCAGTGGCTGGATGAAAGAGGAAGACTAGAGGGAAGCTAGGTGGTCAGGAGGTGGCAACCAAGCCCGAGGGGCAGGTGGCCAGGTGGGGCAAAGACAGGGCCAGGAGATTTCAGAACCAGCAAATTCCTGCTGCCTCCATGATGGAGTGGGGTTAGACTAGCAACTTCCACATGCATCAGATGCACTTGGGGTGGCCGTGTAAATACAGATTCCTAGGCCCTTAACCAAAGATTCTGATTCAGTAGTGCTGGGTCAGGGCCTGGAATCTACACTTTTATCAAGAATCCTGAGGAGTCAGAGGACCACACTTTGAGAGACACTAGATCTCAGGAATCACTAGGAAAAGATGAGGAACCACAGGAACATGAGGTACAGAGAGGATATGGGGGTGGGAGGGGGGAGAGGAGGAAAGCAAAGAGGACAAAAAGGAGAACACACGTGTTTTTGACACTGTCCCATTGTGCACGGTGGAGATAGAAAGGTGGTGGAGCAGGTGTCGGTGCCGGCTGTATCCCGAGCTCGCGCTGTTCAGCGTGCGCTTGGGTCCTTCACCTGAGGACACGCTCTGCCTGGACTGGGTATGGGGAAGCCAGGGGCGCCTGGGGATTAATCCCCTAGTGAAGGAGGGGGGCAGCACACAGGCCCAGCTCCCTTGTCCCTCGGGTGGAGTAGCTGAGAGGTATGCCCTATGTGTTACCCAGAGGTCCTCCATGGAACTGATCCCAGCTGTCCACAGCAAAACCCAGCTCATGACTCCTCCCACCTGTTTCTGGCTCTCTTCCCCTCCCACGCTCACTTGCTCACTTGCCCACTGGCATTGCCTGAAATCATCTGTCAAATAAACTCCTGGTACTCGCATTCTTGTCTCAGTGTTGGCTTCTTGGGGGTCCCAACCCAAGACAGTGGGAAGAAAAAACCCCAAAGCCCTCCATCTGGAGCATAGAGGGTTGCTGGATGCTGCTGACCAGAAGGGAGAATGATGGGGTAGGGACTGAGGGAAGATACCAGGCTTCTCCTCCCATGGTTTGAGAACCTCCCCAGCTTTGGGAGGGCTGCAACTGCTGGCTCAGGCCCCCGACAACTCTCTCAGTACACCTGCTTCCCCTCTGGTCTTTGAGGGGTTGATCATTTCTATTGGTCCTTGGCAGCCCCCACTTCTAAAGCATTGTTCTTGAGGCTGCAGACTGTTGCCCTCATGCCTGGCAGCCAGCAGTTCGCTCAAAGGATCTTCCACGGTCTCTCTTAGCCCAGGTCTGGGGAGGCAGCAGCACACCCAGGCAGAATCTGCCGAGAGAGCCCGGCAGCTCCAGTCCTGGGGCCTCCTTCCAGCACCATCTGGATGGAATTCCTCCGCTCAGACTGTTTGGAGCGGTTTCTGCACTGGTCAGATGCTGCTGCTCCTCAGTAAACCCAGCCTGTCTCCCTTGGGCAGCCCTGCCATCTGCTTCGACAATTTCCTGCAGGAATGCACTGCAGAAGAAAGGACCCCTTGGTGACGGGACCCAGCTGCCCGAAGGTCAGCCCTGTGAATAGGGAACTCGGGCTTTGTTCTGGGGTCATTTCAATGACAGCCTCCAACAAGTGCCCAGTGCTTCCTAGTTCATAAAGCACTGTTCCAGCCCTTACCTCAGCACTGGAAAGTGGGGCTTTGGGTCCAATTGTGGGTCCAGGGGTCTTCACTACCATAGAAAATGACTTTTATTTCAAAAGGCACCCTGGTGAATGGGTGGCTGCCCAGGACACCATGGTGAAAGGAATCTGAAGCCATCTGGACTTGGAAGAAAAGGCTGTGGTGTGGCTTGACAGTGTCCTGAATCTGGTCTGGGAAAGGGTAGCAGACTGGGGATGGCTTCCACCATCTCCAAGCTCATCTTCGGCCTCAATGGACAGTACCAGGGCTGCTGGCAGCTCCCCTTCCCGGGTGCCCAGCTCACTCTTCTCAGCCTAAAGTCTTCCTTTGGTGCCAAAGAGATTTGACATTCCGCCTTGCAAGAGCAACCTCAGGCTTCGAGAAGTGAAGTCAGTGGATAAATGCTCTGGGTTCCCCATTCTTTGGTGGAACAATTCTGAGGCACATTCTACATGACTCCTCAGAGGTATCCTGCAGGCTTGAGCTCCAGTTGCCCACAGTGGTGACTCACTCATTGGCATGCTCTTCCCTGGCTTTCTTCCCCTTCCCCCACCATATTACCCTTCCCCATTTCCTCACTATGCTTCCTGAGGTCACCTCACAAATCAGCCATCTGCACTCAAGTCCTTGCTTTGGGGGAACCCAAACTAAGACAAGAGTGACGGCAAATGTGTTCAACCCCTCAATCTGTAATTGAGGAGAATGCTTGGTAGCATCAACCCTTTGCCAGCACCAGGAACTGGGATTGAGAAAGGGGACAGAGGCCAATGTGCCAAGCCCCAGCCTTTGAAAGGTCCGGTCTGCTGAGGCTGGCGGACACCTGTGTTAGTAACATCAGCGGCATGCTGGGCAAGGCGAGACATTGGGAGAAGGACACATGTGCCTTCGTATGAGGAGGCCAAGAGAGGAGTTCTGAAGGAGGCCTCGTGAGCTGAGATGCACTTCAGATGGGAATTCATCCTTGTCCTTGATGTTCGTGGTACAGTGTCACCTCCTTTTCCTGCAGGGTTGTCATTTCCTATTTCCTGGACTGGGTCGCCTTGCCTTGGCATTGACTGGACCTCTCCTTCATGGCTTTCCATGCCACAGGGTTATTTGACCAAATTTCTGGCTCCCCTACTAGATCACAAGCTCCATGAGGGCAGGGAGTAGGCCTGCTTTGCTGGCTTGTCGGTTCTCAACACCAAGTGCACCTCCTTCCTATCCCCTCTGTCATACCCTAGTCATCTGGAAGATTGTCCCAATTCCCTTACTGGTCTCCCTTCACCTCTGAGCCACCCTACATAGACTGCTGTGTCAGCCTTGCTTCCCCAGCCTCTGGCAGCTACAACCAGTCCCCTTCCCCTGTGTAGTGAGGCCACTTCTGATCCAGATGAAAAGGGCAGGAGAACCACTTCTGCGAGGGGGTCCAGAATGTAGGATTGTTTCTGCTGCCTGAATTGGTCCCAAGCCCCAGGTGTGTCCTGGATACCTGCACCACCCCCTGAGCCACAGCTCTGCCCCATTATTGCCCCAGTGTGCAAGATGGTAAGCCGAGGCAGAGTCTCGCACTTTTAACTTTCCAGGATTCTCTTGGATTTCTCCTCCTCCCAGAATCTGTGTTAGATGCCTCCTTGGTAGGCTCTCAGCCCCTTGTGCTTCCTGCTAACACAGTCCCTACAACACAGCATCATTCATTCATTCAATCAACAAACACTTACTGAGTCCCTGAAACGAGGGAGGCCTTGTTCTAGGAGCTAGGAACATACCAGTGCACAAAACAGACAAAAATCCCTGCCTTCGTAAAGCTTAATTCTAGTGATAATACACAAGCTCATTTCAATATGTATTAGACCAGGTGGTGATTAGTGCTATGGAGAAAAATAAATCCAAGGTGGGCGATCAATGTGGGTGCCCGTTGCAAGTATAAAAGGGCTGGGTCAGGAGGGCTGTACCGAGAAAGTGGCATTGGAGTAAAGACTGATGGGGTGAGGAAGTGAGCCCTGTGGATGCTGGAGGGAAGGGTTTCAGGCAAGGGACAGTTGGTGCCAATTCCTGAGGCAGAAGAGAATGGGAGCGACAAGTAACAGCAAGATGGGTGTGAAGAGAAAGAAGATGAAATTAGAGTAAGAACAGATCCCATAGGGCCTGGTGGGCTGCCAATAGTCTTTGGTAATTGCTCTGAATGAGACAAGAGCCACACAAGACTTCTGATCTGGAAGGCCAGGATCTGACCTATATTGTAACAGGCTCACTCCAGCTTCAGTATTGAGTGGGGACTGTGGGAGGGGCCAAGGAAAAAGCAGGGAGCCCAGAACAGAGACTTTGGTCAGGGTCCAGCTGGGAGGTGCTGGTGTTAGTAAAATGAAGTGGTAGCCAGGCATGGCGGCTCACACCTGTAATCTTAGCTACTTGGGAGGCTGAGATGGGAGGACTGATTGAGCTCTGGAGTCCAAGACAGCAAATGGGAGTGACAGTACTCTAGATCACAGATTCATGGAGCTCGGAAGGCTGGCTTTCCCAATTGGCCCACCAAGCCCCTCATCTCCTGGGGGCAGCCCTCTTTGCCCCCAAGCCCTGGCCCACCCTATACGTCAGGGTCATGGCACTGCCACTCCACAGAGCCTTACTCCCAGCCCCACCCCCACCCTGCTGCAGGCATTGGAGGGGGCTCCCAGACATTGAGCCCCAGTCCATCAGGTCCCTCCAGACTGAGGTATCTGGCTCTCAGCAGCCCAGTCTCTTCATCCCCAGCCCCAGCCTCTCGACTCTCCCTCGTGGACAGAAGGCTCCACTCTCTCCAGATCTATCCCAGGCCCCAACTCCAGCTACTCCAAAATGCTCAGTTTCCCAAATGTGCCAGGCTTTTCCACCTCTGGACCTTTAAAATGCCCCTCTACAACCTCTTCACCTGGTCAACTCCTTCTATTTCCTCAGGACTCAACCCAGGGGTCATCCCTTTTAAGGCTTTTCTGAGACTCCCCTCAAGCTGGGCCATTCTTCTGGTCACAATACTCTTTCTTTGGAGAAATATCTCTCCCGTCACATTATTCTACACCTAACTACCTAAAGTGATCCCTGCTCTGGAACAGTTAATGGCTCCCTATGCCCAATGTTTAGAACACAATGTGATTTCATCCTGCCCTGCTGCTGTATCTTCCACACATGCCCTCTACCTTCTCTAGCTCCCTCCACACTTGGTATTCCCCATTCCTGGGCTCTTCTCTGAGCTTTCCCTTTTTAGGGGAAAAGAAGTGGCCCAGGGGGTCCCCCATGACACCACAGCACATGCCCTATACAGAGAGAAGTGGGCTGGACTTTCAGATGCCAGGGGATGAGAACCAAGGCATATGCATGGGAGTGGGATGAGGCTGGCACTGCCCCCATGCTCCTAGGAATGTATAGTCAGACAGGCCTGGGATGACACTCAGAGTTCCCACATGCCAACTGTGTGACCTTGGGCAAGCTGGTCAACTCCCTGAGCCTTGGTTTTCTCCTTTGTAAAATGAAAATATGAACACCTACATGGCAGGGCCATTTGAGAGCCCAGTGAAACAATAGGCACCAAGCTTTGAGCATGTGCCTGATGTGTAGTGAGAGCATCACCGAACTGCCATCGTCATTGTCATGAAGCAAGTCAATCAGAAAACCTCTGCCATTTTCCCAGCCATAGCAGTGACAGGGGAAGGGACTTTTTGCTCAGACCTGGCAGCGCTTGGCTTGTCAGGATCATTCAGGATCCTCCAAGATCAAGCTCTGGGGGGTTCATGACTAGTCAGACGCTGTCTGGCGATTTTGTGTTGAGGACCTGGGTCATGGATCTCTGGAGGTGATAAGTCCGCTTTTCTCTGTGGCCCAAGATAGGGCCATGGGCGAATCTTGGCCTGAGGGTTGCAGAGGGGAAAGCCTTTCTCTTGAGAGATTCTCAGCGGCAGAATTTTTAGAACAAAAACCTTGACCAAAACGCATGTTCCAAGGTGAGGATGGAGGATGTGAGTCCAGCCATCCTCAACCAGCAGCAGCAGAGCAGATGGGGTACCATCCTGGCCAGAGAGCCTCAATAGCAGACCTCCAGGGCCAGGTACCTCCCATTGTGCCCTTTGATCTTTCTGCCATTTCTGCCCAGGATCACCCCAGGTTTTAAGGCCATAGCAGCTTCTTGGGGTCCTGGAAGTCGCCTCTCAAGTCTAGGCCAAGCTCCCAATTTTGGTTCAGGAAAGATTCCCCAAGCTCCAGCTTTGACAGAATAAACTCACCGCTGTATTCTATGGGTTCTGTCAGTCTTTAGTTTGGGGTTCCACATTTGCTTATGATACCAGGGATGTCAAATAACCCTGAGCATTCATCTCAGCCCAGGAGGAATGAAGAGAGCAAGATCAGCCCACAGCATTCCCTTCCTGCGCCTAGGGCAGACATCACTAAATAATCATGACGATCCCTCCCACTGAGGATACGCAGCCTCAGAACCAGGATGCCTGCAAGTCACTACCAAGTGACTGGAAAACCTACCTGCATGTGAGCAAATACATTATCATATACTGTTGGAGATGTCTCCACAGTTTGTCCCTACAACTATCAAAGATAGATAATTGTATCACTCAGGCATCTTTAGGTTGTAAGTCATGGAGTATTGCTTTCTCAGTCAGGCTAGAAAAAATTCCTACAGAGAACACTGACGTCTAAGCCTGAGTCACTTCTTTGTTCCTGAGGTGCACAGGATTATCCCCACCCCTAGCACACAGACTGGGGAAGATTACTACAAAATGGGGTGAGGAGATGATTCTCTAAGAGAATGAATTCTGGAGGTGCAAAAAGCACAAATTCACAAGAGTATGACTGACTCCCCCACTTTATAAAGGAGGAAAGGAATGCCTTCCATCAGACATTTTGGTGTGACTGGGATGCATTAGGCTGCAAGCACTCAGTTACTCAGAGATAGCAAGTGCCCTGCCCAAAGTCACACAACCAGTGAGTAGAAAAGGCAAGACTAAAACTTGGGGTTCTGAGGCTCTGAGTTCAGGATGTTCCTCTGTGGAGCTGCTTCTCAAAGGCTAAAACAAAGCGACTCTCACTACCTCCATGAAAGCCCCTGTGGCAGCACACTCTGAAGAGGTCTTTAGTGATGCTGGCGAGGACCTCGGTGTGGACAGATGGGGCTTCCATTGCCCCTCCCAAATTAGCCTGGGCATGGATTCAGAGGGGATGGTGGTGGCAGGACCAGCAGGGACCCTTCCTTCTCAGCCATCAGCTGGCCCAGGCCCACGTGGGAGCTGTCCTGTGTTCTCCCAGAAAGGTGACAGCAGGAGTCCAAATAGGCAATTAATTACTACCCAGCGCTGCAGGCTCCCCCTCCTCTGCTCAGCCGAGTGTGTAATGGAAACGGGACCAAAACAGACTCCCCTGCCCAGAGGGACTCTGGAAGCCCAGCAGAGGAAGAGCTCGCGGGGAGCAGAGAAAGGAGCTGAACGCAGAGGTGAGTTTATTAACACAGGGAGCTTCCCTGACCCCTTCTCCTTCACTTTTCCCCACCTCTTGGCTGCAGGATAGTCTTTTCAGGGCCCTGTTCCCAAGTGGTCCCTCCCTGGCAGTCTGGGTCTAGTGGCACTGTTGATATTAACCTAGATGATATCGATAACAGTGTATTAGGCAGTGTCCTGTACACTTCACAAACATTATCTCTTTAAATCTTCAAATCAGCCTTCAATGTCATTTTTATGCCTGCTACCAGTGAGAGAGGTTGGGACGTGTATAATGTGGTGTGGGGAGCTCAGGTTCTGGGCCCAGACACACTCACTTATGTTACTCACTAGGCACTCAGCCGAGGCAAGTTGCTGAACTTCTCTGTGCATTGGTTCCCTCATATATAAGTGATGATGATGGCCATATTGACCTTGTAAGGTCGCTTTGACAGTGTTTGATGTGAAGCATCAGTAAACGGTAGGTACGTGGCTTCAGAGGGTCGGGGCTGCTATTCATGTCCTGCAGTAACATTAAAAGAGTAACTTAACTACATTTGGTGTATGAAGTGGTTATAATACAAACCACTCACTGCTGCACATGTGACACACAGACAAGTAACCAAGAAATTTGTCATTCACAAAGTCTCAGGCACGTTCTGAGTCTTCTCTGTCTGCCTTCTGCATGCCTCCCCAAGCAACGAGCTCATTGGGCATCATTTTCTGTTCTTTGTATTAAGAACATAATGGGAATTTTTGTTTGTTCCCAGAAGAATCATTTACATTCTGATGTTGAATCTGCTTTTATAAAATGTAGGCACACTCGCCTGCTGGAGAACTTCAGAAGTTCCTTAACCTAGCTGAAAACTACTGCCCCACAAGGGAAAAATTGATCCCCTAGGAAGTCCAGACAGGCTGACTGGCCACCATGCAACCAAAAGGAAGGAATGAGAAAAGCCCTGTTGAGACCAATGGCATTCAGCAAGCAAGGCACAGACACCAAAGGGAGCCAAGGATTGCTACACCCTCATTTGTGGTTTGCTGGGTGTGCTTGTCCCCCCTCCCACTCCAGCCACTAAGCCCAGGGGAAGGGGGCTGGGCCAATTCATCTCTGCAACCCCAGCACCCAGCAGGAGGCCGAGCTGGTGTAAGCTGAATAAAGGAATAAATGAATGAATGAACCAACGGCATATCTACTGGGGAGGGGGGAGCTGTAATATAAAGCTTACAGAGAAAAGGAAGGAAAGACAGAGTGTTGTCTATTCTCATTCCTTAAAAATGCTGAAGCATCTCTCCAGTTTGATATGAAAGCTCTCCAAAGACATAAGTTAAAAAAAAAGCAAAACACACAACCGAGTGGAGAAGGTGCTATTTTTTGTGTGAAGAAAAAAAGGCAGAGGACAAGAAGAATGCACATCTGTGTCTGTGTGTCTAGCTGTACTTGTGTGGACAAATGAGAGGCTCCTTAGGAAAACAGTCACGGTGGCTGCGGAAATCAGAAAACAGGTGGCCTGGAGACCGAGAGTCACAAGGACACTTTCACTCTATGCACTTCAGATATTTTTAAGATTTCTGAACCATGTGAAATAAAGAACTAATCAAGAAAAGGAAAACAAAAATAGGAAATCTCTGCTCCAGGAAACTGCTGAATGTGATTCCTCCCTTTCTCACTGCCTGGGAGGGAAGGGAATGCTTAGTTAATCCTGAGTTCCAGCTTGTCTTCTCAAGGAGTCCGTGTAATTAAGGGCTCAGAGATCTCCTAACCTATTGATCTTGGACCTGAAAACATTAGATGCAGTCCCAGGGGCCTCAGGCTTTCTGAAGTCGTTTCTCTACATTCCACATCTCTCTTGTTGGTAACCAGTAGCCTAGGCTCACGATGGCTGAGGGGTAGAGAGGGTGTTGGCTACTGGGGCTAGAGATGTCAGGAAAGCCCTCTTAGAGGGGTTTGAGGCCATTCTTAGGAGGAAGGGGATGAGGAGGAGAAGCCCAAAGGCCTGAGTCAAAGAGTCCAAAGAGGAAAGAAAGGGAGGGAGGAAGAAGTGGGGGGAAGGAAAGAAAGAAAATAAAGAAGGCTTGTTTCTGCCTTCATGTCACCTCTCCCCGACACACCTCCTAAGAATCATTGACATATCCAGTATCTTGTAGGAAGATTCCTATAAGCCTGACATTGGGTGGGGGGTAATCACACATGGGCATCCTCTTACATCAGGATTACATATATAATAGTATAATGGCAGAAGCAGAACAAACGCTTTCTAGGAGCATCGAGCACTGAGAGCCCCAGGGCTGGGCCCTGGCACCATGGACTGAAAGAATGAGGTTAGTGTGGGGACGGAGGGGTGGTCTATAGCACCGCACCTGGGATCAGAGTTGATTCTGGAGCCAAGAGGAGGGGCCAATGGCTGATTCTGGCTGGCCCAACTCTGAGGGTTTGGGTGCTGTCCAGGTACAAGGACCTCTCCTTATCTTGAGGATCTAGACTCAGAGATTACACAGTGAGACCCAAGGCCTTTTCATTCCTGTCATTGAAGAGACCTCTCTCTACAAGGCCTTTGGGTGAGTTCATTCATTTGACTGCTAACACTTTAGCATGGAGAAGGCCTCCTAACACTCTGATAGCTTTTACATTGACAAAGCAGCCCAGACTGCGAGCACCTGAGAAGAAAAGTCCAGCCTAGGTCTGCGGCTGCAAGGATACAGAGGTAGACCTTCAGCAGGCTGTAGGAAGTCCTCTCCTTTGAGCACCACCCTGGAACCTGGGCATCCTTCCGGCTAAGGCTACAGGCCCATCTGGGATATGGTCTCCTGTGTGAACAAATGCATTCTTGGAACGGACCCTTGTCTTTGACCTGATCTCTCTCATGGACTCCAGCCTCATGTATCTACCTGCAATTGCCACCATTCTCTTAGGCTGAATATAGCCAAATCTGGCAACAATAACAACAATGATAACTATAGTAATCCCAGTTGCCATTTGCTGAGTGCTTGTAGGATTTTCTGCACATCATCTTATTTGATCCTCACATCAACCCTGTCAGGAAGTTGCTATACTGACACATTTTAGAGATTTGCAAAAGGGCACAAAGAGGTTAAATAACTTCCCTTGGGTCTCACAGTCAGCAGTGGTAGGGCTGGGATTCAAATCAAAGCAGTCTAACTCTAGAATGACTTATCTTTACAGCCTTGCCATACCAAGATCTTGTTGGCTTTATTCCCCAGTCAGTCCTTCCTCCCACACACCCTACATTGAAAGTGGCTTCTCCAGGATCCTTGCCATTAGCTTTGGAATCTCAGAATCATCTTGGAGAAGTAGTTTGACTTTGTTGACAGATATGGGGTTGAGTCTCGCGACTCTGGCTCTCACAGCTGTGTGGCCCTGGGGAAGGTGCTCCTGCTGTTTCTTGGCCTCCCAGTTTGTGAAATGATCTAGCAATAGCTGGTGGGCATTCGTGCCATTGCCTGCTCGGTGCCTCTCCTTTCTCTGAGAACTATCTCCCCCAGTCCCACTCCATGGGGCCATCATTATATGACACTCACTCTGTCTATAATTGGACCAGGGGTAGGTGCTTGCCTTGAGCGGGCCAAAGTTCTTTCCTGGGACTTTTCAAACCAAGCTTAAGACAGCCAGTTCTGCTCCAGCTGTAATAACTATGAGACAGGAGGCTTGGAAGCCACCAACATCATGCTTACTTCCACATGGAAAAAAGTAGTTCACAGTAGAAGAAAACAAAGATGATCTGGAGAGCAGCAGAAGTGAGAACCAGAGAGGAGCCCTGGTCGCAGCTCTCCTGAGGTCATGCTGCTTCTGCCCTCCATAATGACCTGAGACCTCCATCCTTCCAGTAAGGCTCCTTTGGACCTAAGCTGGTAGTTGAGTTTGAGAATAAAATTAGATGATATATGAAGGGCACTAGGCACATTCCATGGGAAAAGCAAGTCCTAAGTGGTAACTGTTATAACTATTATTAAGAGAGCACACTTGGCTCATATTCACGCCCTGAGAAGCAGTTTATAGAAGGAGAGAAGACAAAATTCCATTTTCTATACACCACTGTGAACAGGGTGGAGGGTGTTCCAGGCAAGCTCCTCAGACAGGACAGGCATGGGAGGCTAGGGAGGGTGGAAGACATCCCAGCAGGGGCTGGAATGAGGAGATAGGTCTTGCTGAAGCATGCAGCTGGGCAGTCTGGGACTTACCTCCCTGGCCCAGGTCTCTGGGGGCCCAGTCTTTGAGGGGTGCTTGGTAGTTCTACCTGGTCCTTGCCTGGGTGTCAGTACAGTTGGTTTGTCCACAGGCCTGTGGTGAGCCTCCTCCATGGCTGGTTCTGTGCTGAGTGCCAGGATAGAAGAATGAGACCCAGTCCATGCCTGTATAACGTGCAAAGCACTGAGGCGGTAGAAACACTTAGGAGGGGCATACCCAAAACTCGGGGAATCAAAGAGGGCTTCCCAGAAGAGGTGACTCTAAGCAGTAAAATAAGAATGAATGATAATACTAGCTAATATACTTGAAGAATATATTTCATGTGAGGTGTTTTAGATGCTTTATCTCCTGGAATTTAATCCTCTCTGCTGCTTCAAGAGGGAAGATTGATTATACCCACTGAACAGATGAGGAAATTGAGGATCTGTTGAGTGTAGTAAGACTCTTGGTCACACAACTACACAGTGGCAGAGTTTGTATTTGACCTCAGCTCTGCCTGCCTTTAAAGTGTGTGCCTGAACCACCGAACTAAGAGGAAAGGAGGTGGGAAGCAGGTCACTCCCTGCAGTTGAAACTCAGAGGTTAATCAAGCTGTTGGCAGGGAGGTTGGGGACCCACGAGGACTTGTAGGCTGAGGGTGGGAGAGTTTGCACTTTATCCTGAGGGCAACTGGGCGATGGAGAAGGCCAGAGCTGACTCTACCAGGTAAGTATCACACTGCAGATGCAGGCTGCAGCGGCTGAGATGCCAGTACCCCTGAGGGCCACGGGCTTGGTGACAGGCTTCTTCTTGCACCCTGGGCCCCTGGTGACAGGCCTCCTCCTGAGCCCCACTTGCCTTTCGCAAGCCCCCTCTGAGCCAGGCTCTGGTAAGAAAGAGGCCAGGGACTCAGACCCTCTTCATCTGGAGTGAGGAGCGAGCTAGGGTTCCCAGCCAATCACCAAGCCATCCCTAAATGAGCCCTAATCACTCCTGATTGCTCCTTTGTCACTGGGCAGGCTGTCAGAGCCACTTCCCTCTGAGGCGGAGGGGAGGCAGGGAGCATGCAGACCATTGTGCACCGCTGATTTCCTATTTTAGGATGAACACGTGTGGCAGGACTGGGCACCCTCGAGCTCTCAGAGACCCTACAGGCAGGCACAGATGAGTGAGGGGGTGAACAGAGCTGGGCCCCATGCTGGGTAGGACTTTACAGCTGGTGAGGTGCTTCTCTCCCCCTTGGGGTAGGATCACGATCCTACCTGACTAATGAATGAAAGGCTCAGAGAGGGGTTAGTGCATGAGACCACCAAGAATAGACAATGGAGCCCAGTGAGGCGTCATTCATTAATTCATTCCCCAAATGAATTATTGGACACCTACTATGTGCCAGCACTATGCTAAATGTCAAATACAAATCCAGATGTTCTGGTCATGACAACAGTAACAATAGCTAGCGTTTATTGACCAGTTACCATGCACCAGGTGCTTTGCTACCATGTTCCATGTGCTATCTTGTCAACCCTCCCACAGCACTGTGAAGCGGATTGAAACAGGCACTTAGCTGGTACAGAAGGGCTTCTCTCTGTCTCCATCCTGAAGGTCCCCATTTGCCAAAGGTGGTTAACAAGTAGTGGTACTTGAGGAGATAAGAGAGAGGGTTCAAAGAGGAGGGGTGGCCTCAAGATGGTGACGACTTGGGCAACTACACAAGATCCGACCAAAGAGCTCACCCTGCGGAGGGTTGGGAGTCCGAGGTAGCTGACTAGAAAGAACATGTGCCCACAGTCCTGGACAGCCAGCAACATATGAAAGATCCATTCAAACACAAAGTGAAATCCTCCACATTTTCTTGAGGATGCCATGTGCAACTTCACACACTGACCTGTTTAACAGAGTGTCCTGCCCCTTCCTTCCACTGCCAGGGCACAGTTCTAGGATGATTGTTTTTTACTCCCATTTAACAAATGAGTAAACTGAAGCAGAGGCCGTGAGTCATCCACTCAGGGTCACTCAACCGGCAGTGGCAAAGTTGACTCCGGAACTGAGATCTGAAGCAACATCTCCCTTAGGCTGTCCCTGACCCAGTGGTCGTGAGGCCAGCCTGGAGCCCCTTGGTGCCTGGCTGGCAACAAATGGGACAACCTCGCCCCTCACTGTAAAACAGCAAGCCCCTCCCCCTCCCCTTCTCCTCCTCCCCAGACTCAGCTCTGCTCAGAGCTATTAACCAGGTCACGCTGGCTTGTCCCAGTCCAATAGTTCCCTTAATTGCCTTTTTATAGCACGTCGTACAACTGTTCATTACGCTGTCATATTTCCCCTGGAAGGCAGCAGTGGGGGAGCTGAACAGAGGATGGGGACTCGTCCAGGTGGCAGGGGCTGTGTGTGGGGCGCCAATGTGTGAAGCTTATTTTCTACTTGGTCAGAATGAATTAAATGTGTGCTTCTCACACAAGAGTAACACAGGAGCCACTTTCAAAGGGGAAAAAACCACAGAACCCTGCTGACAATTGACAAACTGTCTTTATTACAATCTTACTGTAATATGTACAAACGTAAAGCCAGATATAAACTACTTATCCCCTTAGCTCTACACAACAGAAAAAGCGAAGACAATATACCAATGAAAGCAAACAAAGCCATAAAGTCAAAAATTTCAAAATAACATGAATGATGTAATGTGATGGATGGTGTCTTGCTAAACTGAAATCACACTTGCACAGTGAATATGGCTCAGCATTTGGCTCCCTCTGTTCTTTGTCATAGGGCCCATGACAGTTAAAGCAGTATTTGATCATCTAGGAGACCTAGAATCTGCTGGTAGATTTTTTGTATATAAAGTAATAAAAATGAACCAATTCTGAGAGAGAGGTCCTACACCCCAGTTTAGGAAACAATAAATGTCCCAGGAGCATTTATCAGCCAAGCAGGTCTGAGCCATCCTATGGGGAAGAGCTATGTGTTCTTGGGGCTGGAAAGCCCAGGACACAGGGCTCAGCCCACCGAAGTCAGATCTTGCCCAGACCTTAGTGAAATCCACAAGCTCTTCTGTGCACTACTGTGTGCCTGACCCTGTGCTTCCCACCTCCCCCTCCCAGGAGTTGCCTATGTAGTTGGAAAGGAGACAGGGGTGGCCTACAGTGGATATATACACCAACCAGTGCAGGGAGAATGCCCAGGAGCTCACATAGAAATAGGTTTGGCCAGAGGTAGCCAGATCTGGAATGCAATCCTTCCCTGGAGCCCACAGACACAAGCCCACCAACCCCAGCAGACTCACCTAGAATGCTGAGATTATAAGGACAGCTCTGATCCTGGGTTTGAAGCCTGGATCTGCCAGTACCAAGCTGTGAGATCTTGGGCAAGTCACTTAACCTCTTTGCACTCCAGTGTCCTCGTCTGTAAAATGGACAGGAAACCAACCCACGCTCACGGGGATGTTGTAAGGCTTGTACATGATGTTGTAGCACAGACAGGACACTAAACCTAGAAGGTGGCAGAGAACATGCATTTGTTAAATGTTAAATGGGCTGGGCTTGGTAGCTCAGCCTGTAATCTCAGCGCTTTGGGAGGCCGAGGTGAATAGACTGCCTGAGCCCGCGGGTTCGAGACCCGCCTGGGCAACTTGGTGAGACCTCATCTCTACAATAAATCAAAAAAATTAGCCGGGCGTGGTAGAGCACGCCTGTAATTCCGGCTACTCGGAAGGCTGAGGCGGAAGGATCGCCGGAGCCCAGCAGGTTGAGGCTGCGGTGGCTGGGAGTGTACCACTGCCCTCCAGTCTGGGCGACAGAGTGAGACTCCAACTTAAAAAAAAAAAAATGTTAAAAGGACATCTCGAGTGATTTTGGTTCTCAAAAGAATTGGAAGAGAAATAAACGTCAAGATTGGGCACTTAAGCTGGAGGCCATGAACTTACCTCGTGTGAACTTTAAGGGTTTCGGAACTTCATGCAACATTTTGTATGTGTTTCTGGAGGAAGGATCTGCATGTCCAAAGGGGCTGTGGCCTAGAAAAATCTTTGGTCACTGAGCTAGGTCAGGGCTGGCTGAGGCACTCAGCATCTTAGTCAGCTAGCACTGCCATAACAAAGTGCCATAGTCTGGGTGGCTTAAGCAACAGAAACTTATTTTTTTCACAGTTCTTGAGGCTGGGAGTCCCAGATGAAGGTTCAGCATGATTGGTTTCCGGTGAGGGCTCACTTCCTGGCTTGTAGACATGAAGCTTCTGCCTGTGTTTTCACGTGGCAGAGAGAGAGAAAACTCTCTGGGGTCTCTTCTTAAAAGGACACTGATCCTGTTAGATCAAGACCCCACCCTTTCACCTCACTTCACTTAAATTGCTTCCTTAGAGGCCTTATCTCCAAATATAGCCACACTGGGGGACTGGGCTTCAACATATGAATTTAGTGGAGAGATGGTCACAGTTTGCCCCATAGCAAAGTAAGGTGGGTTATTCTAGAGCCGGGTGAGGGCAGGTTTTGACCAGCAAAGGTGTTTCCTTGAGGCTTCTAAATAAAGCAAGGGCCCTCAGCTTCCCTGGCCTCAAGGATCCAACATGTCCCCCACCCCCAGCTGTCTCTCCCAAACTTCCCCCTCCTCCTGTTGTATCTCTCCAATCATAACCCAATACCATCTCCCCATGGCCACTTCTGGAAGCCCTGCCTGCAGCCTCCTAAGATGACGGTCTTAGGATTGTGAGAATCTGAGGAAGCCATCCCAAGAACCCTTTCAGCAGTGTCTGTCACACATAGAGCATTCGGTAAAGGTGAGTTCTGCACCCATGGGTCAGGGAGGAGGCAGTCACACAGCCCCTTCGCACTCCTGGATCCAAGGGTCTTGTCCCAGGGCTCACTGGAAGCAGCCCCCACCCGCCATGACTGTCTTTCCCAGTTGTTATAACCAGTGACCACAGATTCTTAAAGAGTGCTGAGTGTTCCTGCGAGTCCCAAATTTGGGTGTGCACCCCAAGTCCCAGATGAACAAAAAATCACATCTCATCTCACACATGCCTGGTATGACTGGCTTTCAACTACATGGACGATCATGTGAGCATAAAAGACAAATTCATTTCAAAGAGCTACAGAACTCAGAGCTGGACTTTTGCCATTGTGTATGTTTTCCTCAACCAATCATACTAAAAGTTTTGTGATAGCCAGTTGATTCAGTCCATGAATGAGTGTCTACCGTGTGCTGAGGACCCGGTGGAGAATAAGGCTGACATGCTCCCTGCCTCCCAGCATAACTAGATGTTGTATTCTCAGACAGGGGCAGGAACCATTGGTCTAATCCATCAAGTTAGGTCCAGGGCTCCTCCTTCAGTGCCAGGCAGTTTCTTCTGGTTTTAAAGGCTGCCAAGGGCAAAGTCTGGGTCCCCATGTCCCCTGACCCCTGGTCCCTTCTCGGAGTTATCAACATAGAAGGTATGAAACTGGGAGCCCTGAAGGCATGAAATCCACCCTCTCTTCCCCTGAGTCAGGACTCTCCCGGACGTTGCCTCTGAAGATGGAATGCTCACTATCCCCTCAAGGAAAACTGCTAATACATATATGGCCATTAGTATATTCTAATATGTCTCATCCTGAGTTGGCAGAGGCAGTACCTACACTGTCCATAATCCACTTGATTTGTTCTACTGAAGGGAGGGGAATCAGGGTCTTTGCTTGGTGCATGGGCTGCCCACTCGGGGCCTCGGCCTTGCTACCCCTCTCCTCCTTTGTGCCTAGGGACACAGCATCAGAACACTGGATTCTGGTCTGGAGCAAGGTGAGCATGCCTTCCTCCAGCTGTAGGGAAGCCTTATCAATGTCCCAGTCCCAAGATGCTGGGGGATGGAAGTGATTTACGGAGCCAATGCTTGTCCCTTCAGCAGGAAAAGGCTCACAAGCAGATCTTGCTCTGGAAAAGGAAGGCTCTGAGCCATAGTTCAGGGAGGGGGAGGGGGTCTGTCTGTGATCATTCAGCCCCGAAATGATGCTCATGATGTTGGCTTTCCAGGCCATTAATTCAAGGGCTCCATATCCCCCTCCCCCATGTTGCTGTCTGCTCTGGGAGATAAGCCCAGTTCCATTTAACCCTATTTATTCCCCCAAAGTGGCCTCCCTCTCTGTTAGCCAGGCGATTTAACCCCTTGGGTATGGAAGGCATCTGAGACAGAGAGATTGAGCTTGTGTGTCAGGAAGAGGATGTGCGGTTCACCTGGGTCCCAGCTCCAGAGCCTGATCCAGATCCTCCCTGATCTAAAATCCTGCTTCAGAAATCCTTGCTTCATAGGAGTCCTGGAAGCCCCTCACTGGCTCCCTCTCAGGTAGCCCAGTTTCCTCCAAGATGGTGGAACCAGGGTGGCCCTGGGAGGAGAGTCCCCCCGCCCCCCACACCTCTCTCTGTTGGGTGGCCATGATTCTTATCCCTCCCCACACACCCTCCCAGTCCTCAGTTTCTTAGTCACACGATACGGGTTTGGGCATCGGCAAAGAGGAGGGCTGTGGCGTGTCTGTCTCTTCTGTGTCCTGCTGGCTGGTCACTCTGCCCGCCTCTATCTCCCTGTTGCCCTCTCCTTAGCTTTCATTTTTATGCCTCCCCTGTCCCCTTTCTCCTTTGTACTCTCCTCTCTTCTCCTTTCAGTGATCACATAGGAGTGTTCTTGACTATTAGTCTCAGTGTGAGTGTGTGTGTGTGTGTCTGGTTTCTTGTGTTCGGGGGTTGTCAGGATGTGACTGACTCCTCATATACCTGTCCTTGTACTGCTATGTGTCCAAGTCTGTCATTTGGGTGACTCTGTTTATGTGAATAGACCCACCAGTGTCAGTGCTGGTTTCTTTATGTGTCTTGCATGTGACTGTTGTATGTGTATGTGTGTGCACGTGTGCACACGCATGTGTGTATGTGTGTGAGAGAGAGAGAGAGAAAGAGAGAGAGAGAGACCGAGACTCATTGTTTCATCCAGGCTGAAGTGCAGTAGCACAATCATGGCTTACCACAGCCTCGACCTCCTGGGCTCAGCTAATCCTTTCACCTCAGACTCCCCAGTAGCTGGGACTACAAGCGTGTACTACCACGCCCAGTTACTTTTAAAATTTTTTTGTAAAGATGATGTCTTGCTATGTTGCCCAGGCTGGTCTTGAACTCCTGGGCTCGAGTAATCCTCCCACCTTGGACTCCCCAAATGCTGGGATTACAGGCATGGGCCACCACACCCGCCCTCTTGCATGTGTGCTGGTTGTCCTTGACCTGTGTGTTGCTCTGTCAACCTGTGTAAATCTACCAATATCCTTGAATCTATAAGTTGGTCCTCATTTCCTGGTGCATCTATCTGTTGGCTTGTGTGTGTGTGTGGGTGTATGTATGTGTCATGATTCAACTTAGGTAGCCAGGCTGCTGCAAAATCCTTTCATGGGGGTGTCCCTCGAGGAGCTATTTAGAATTTGGAGGTCAATGGCTTCACCTGAGCACAGTCCAGCTCATGACCAGCTGGGTAAGTCTTCCTGTTTGTCTCTAGGGCTGCCTGGCAGGTCCTCTCCCCTTTGTCTTACCCCTGACCCTCATTTCTTTCCCTCCAGGTCTGCTCAGGACTACAAGAGTTAGGGACAGAAAGAGGTAAGGCAAAGACAGAATGTGTACATCCCAACTACTTGGCTATCAGATCCCATCAAAGGCTTTCCCCCACACTCCCCCCCCATACAATGAGAAATGTTCACTGGATACGGTAACAAACAAACAAATGAATAAATACTTGCTAGCACATGTGGGATGCTTAGCATGGGTGAAGACTTTTTTAAAAAAAATAGAGATGGGGTCTTGCTATGTTGCCCAGTCTGGTCTCAAACTCCTGGGCTCAAGGGATCCTCCTCCCTCAGCCTCCCAAAGTGCTGGGATTATAGGCATGAGCCACCATGCCCAGCCTAAGCATTTTTATACACATAATCTCATAGAATTCCCTTGATAATTCTATAAGGCTGTTATTATTATTTTCACATTTTAGTGATGAGGGAATGGAAGCGAAGTTAAAGAAGTGGCTTGATGTCATAGAGCTAGTACGTCACAGAGCAGGAGTTTCCAATAAGAGGTGGGCTGCTTGGGAGCTTGCCACACCTGCCTTCAGCCTGGGAGAGGCATTTACTACAAACAGTAGGAAGGTGGAGAAATAGGGTAGTTCCTTCCTCAACTGCTGGTATCTAATTACAGCCAGAGGGACTGGATCTGATTTCAAATGTCATCTCTTTGGACAGTGAAGCGGCAAAATACCAGCAACAACAACCAGGGAGAAAGGATGTAGGGCATGAGGAGGCCATCCAAGGCAGAGCACCCTGGAGAGAGCCCTAGGATTTCTGGGTTTCAGCCTGGCTTTAACCTGGACTCTGTGTGACCTTGAGCAGGACACTTCACTGCTCTGGCCTGGGTTTGCTTATCTGTTATGCACGGATGAAACTGAGGCTCTACCAGCTGTTTTAGGAATGAGTTAAACATCACAGAAAGAATAACCGGACTGAGTGCTTTCTGAGGTCCCTCTCAGACCCAAGAATTGGGGTGGGGATTGCAGGCAGAGACCATGTTTGTGGTCATCTTGACAGTTTCTGAAACAGCTGGAACAGAGTCACATGCATAGTCAGGGCTATGAAAAGGCTCACTGGCTGAAAGAATAAACGACCCCATTTCTCATTGGTGAAAGAACATCACAGCCCACCTTGGACCCTATGGCAATGAACATCATAAAGGAAAGTAAACACTCCAGTCTCCCTCACATCAACGCCATCTTAAGAAGCCCATGACCATCTTAAGGTCTAGGTGTGCATAGGGTGGAGGAGGCCCCAGAGAACACTACAAAAATACCAGTCTCTGCCAGATCATTTCACATGGACCAAGAGGATTTCCCTGGGAACAGAAGGGAGAGGATGGAGATTCAGAGGTAAAGATCTTTATCTACAGGAATCTTTAGTGAAAAGGCTCTCTCTCCCTCTGCTGCATTTGGGAACCAGGGTGGGGGAGGTGTCTCTGTATAGGGCAAATCTCTGGGATAAAGAATCAGTTCTATTTCAAAGCCTCTTCATCTCTGTGTTTGAGGAGGAAGAATTTCTTTCCTGTCTTTGTTCTGAGTCCTGTCATGCCTCGGGAGTGCCTGCACTTGGGGGGGCCCTATGGAGAGGACTGTCATCGTGGCTGGGGGCTGGGGGAAGAATTTCTGTCTTGGTGTCCTCCAGGCAGGAGGTAGGGGCTTTCCAGAGTTCCTGGGGGGAAATTAAGGGGATGGCTGGAGAGGGTCAGGAGAGTTCAGTGTGGCAGAGGTTCCCCCTCTGGAGAGAAGCCTCTTGGGGAGACTGTGCGAAGCTTAGGGTGGGAGAGTCGGGGGATAGAAAGGGAAGTCTGTCTGGTCCTGGCAGCTCCAGCTCGCTGGTCAAAGCCCTCAGGCCGCCCTACTTGTGCGCTGACGTGAGCTAATTTAGAAACACTGCAGGGGAGGAGGAGACTGGGGTTCCCAAAGAGAAAGGACCTCAGGAGAGTAGAGACTAGGGGCTCCTTCCTTTTTTGTTTTCTTCAGTTTCTCTGCCACTCCCATCCCCACCCCCATCCAGTTACAGCCGATACTTCTCTGTCCAGGCTGGGGCTGTCAGGTCGAACCGTGCTATTTACTGTTTAGGAGGAGTTCGGTCAGGAATCCAGCTGGAGGCCTTCGAAGGGACCCACGCAGAGCAACGGACCCACAAGGAGACGACTACAAAGGGACTCACACAGGCACAAACGCAGGCAACCCCGTTCGGGAACACCGCACACACGCAATCCAGCACACAAGCTCCGCGCGCACACGGACTCGAACGCGCACACCACCACACAGACACCGTTACCAAATCACTCTCGGAGACCACACAGATGCAGCCAGACGCAGTATCTATACAGTACGGGTCTTTGTCTCCGGGTCTCTCCCTTACTCGCGCTCACACACGTACCCCACTCCACAGAAACAGCCCGGTTTTCGGCGCCGGGGGCGGCCGTCGAAGCCGGCCCGAGCGCACTGCGCGCCTCCGCGCCTGGGCCCGCCGCGCTAGGAGCCCTTCTCTCCTCCCCGCCCCGCTGCGTCTGCGCCCCGCTTGGAGCGGGCATTTGCAGACCGGCCACGAGCCTGCCGAGAGGTGTCCTCACAGAGTCCTGCCTTCTTCAGAACCCCGAACGAAAAGAAAGCGAACAGCCAACCTTTCGCTTCCATTCTGCACGCATCTGGAGAGTGGTTGGTGACCCGCAGAATCGCTTCCATCGCGGCGTCCCGGGCGGGCGAAGACAGCCCTGGCGATGGAGACCGGGGCCGAGCTTCCTTGAGAGCGTTCCACGCCAGCTACTTCTGCCTTCAAGGGGTACTTGCGGCCAGACGGCTCGCTCTGCCAGAGGCCAGCAACTCTGCCCTACTGCCTTCTGGGTGCCCAGAGCAGTCCTTAGCCAGAGGATCCGGGGCCGCACAGCTCCCGGACTCTAGAGGGGGTGGTCCGGGGGCGGAGGACGGGAGCCCCCTCCCTCCCTGCGGCGGCGAGGTGGGAAGGGCCAGGATCAGAGCTTAGCACCTCCCCCAGAAATGCAGCACTTCACCCCCGACTC